>NC_060891.1:2205000-2210000 GCF_014805685.1 Silurus meridionalis
TGAACACACACTCCTAAATCTATTAGTCTTAACATAGAGCATGTGTAGACTTTTTTTTGCAGATACAGTCTACAATATCCCCCCCACACACACCCACGCCCACACACACACCTTAGCCTTCTTTAGTTGAAATATAGATTATAAAAAGGCCCTGAAAGCAAACTACCACTGTGTATATGAGAAGCTGAATCTTCTCGAATATATGCACTCCCCTCCTTCTCATCCTTCATTTTTTCTTCTTTCATCTGATTCCTACCAACTTCATTATGCACAAAAAGAAATACTCTTATAATCTGGATAAAAAATAATGATCATGGTTGTTTTCTTTATCTTAAATATCCTTCTTGACATACTCCTCCTTAACACACACATGATATCGTGTGGAATTGCTGCATTATCTGTATATACAGTTTTTGTGCACAGGATTATGAATAGAACAGAATACAAGCCTTCAACAATTCTCGTGCAGCTAATAAATAATTTTGAATCACTAATCCGGTGTGTGTGTGTGTGTGTGTGTGTGTGTGTGTGTATATATATATATATATATATATATATATATATATATATATATATATATATATATATATATATATGTGTTGGGGGGAGGTGGGGGTGCATGCATGTCTGCAACTGAATTACACATCAATACTAAAAAAATGCGTCTTGCATTTATAAGTAGATCTTTATGACTTTTTTGTACCACAGACAATAAAAATAAGGATGGACTACTTCATTAATAAAAAAATAAAAAAATTAAAATCCCCTAAAAAAGTGACGCAAATAAATACTACGTTTATTCCACAAATCTGATGCGAAACGGAGGAGTGTTTTATTCCACGGGCCTTAACATAACAAAGAAGGCAAAAAAAAAAAAAACAACAACAAGAAGACAAATCATCCATTTCTCCTTTTGTCCCTCTCCTAGTTTTTTTTACACTAAAAAATCGCTTGATTAACTTTTTTTTTTTTTTTGTGAAGGTGTGATGAAATTTTTGGTGCGTAAAATCGATTCCGTAAATTATTAGCCAACTATTATATAACTATTTTATGAATAATATTTCACGGATACTCCAAGACGTCCATAATTTAAAAGGATAAAAATGTAATCATCAATCCTCAAGCTGCTTTTCAGCTCTATTCCTTATCACAAAAATAAGTCGCGCCGGTAATTGTTATTATTTCTTTTTAAAGAAGAACAAAAAGAAAGAAGAAAGAAGACATTTTCATGTAATTAACACGCCTTAATTGTTTATCGTGTCACACTTTTTCTTCTTTCTTTGGGTTAATGTTAAATGCAATTTGATGTATTCATTAAGCACGAAATATTTTTTTTTAATAATTAAATTAATAGAATAAATAGGTAAATAATTAAATAAATGAAATATGAAAAGTAGATAAGTGAGGAAAAGTGCGAAAAAAAAGTGTCGAGTGTGTGTGTGTGTGTGCGTGCGTGCGAGAGAGAGAGATAGAGAGTGTGTGTGTGTGTGTGTAGGTGTGTGTGTCCACTCCTGATTCTGCTGTCTCTGCTCCCCTAGCTGTGTGTAAAGCCGCCACTAGTCGCCCCCAGTGCTCTTGCTCTCTCCAGTTTGTCTTTCCTTTCTTTTTTTCTTCTCTCCCTCCACCCCTTCACCACCACCACCACCACCACCACTGTATGCTGGACTTAAACGTCACGTCCGCACATGAACTTGAATTTTCATCCCATCGCAAGGAGCCACAGACACACAGAGCGGAGAGACAGAAAGAAGAGGAGAAAGAGAGAGGAGAGAGAGAGAGAGAGAGAGAGAGAGAGAAGGGACAGTCAGAGGGAAAGAGAGCGAGAGAGAGAGAGGTAGAGTGAGAGAGCTCCCGGACAAGCAGGACGCAAGAGAAAGAAAGACGCGCGGGGCGAAAAGAAAAGCGCGAGAGAGAGAAAAGAAAGCTGAGAGCTCGCAGGTGTCCTGGTGCAATCTTTTTTTCCTTTCTTAACCCTTAGAAGAAAAGATAAATAACAAGATAAAAAAGAAGAAGAGAAGGAGAAGGTGGAGGTGAAGCCTGATGTGGCCGGAGCGCACAGAGGAGCAGAGCGCAGGGAGCCGGAGGAGCGCGCAGTCGGAAACACCGCGCCAGGACTGAGCTCGCGCTCCGCCGCGGACTCGGACAGGCACACACACACACACACATACACTGATACACACACACTCACACATACCACTGGGATCATCACATGATTAGATTAACGCGTTATTCTTTCGAAGCAAACTCGAACAGCACGTGCATGGTGTATGCAGAACTATGACCATGACCCGGAGCAGCTGAGCTTCTTTTTTTTCCCCTTTTTCTTCTTATTCTTCTTCTCCTTCTTCCACGAGATTCTTCGTTCTTAAAAAAAGAAATAATAATTATAATAAATATTCCAGAAAATAATTATTTCAAAAGGATACCGGAAAAAAACGCACCGCGCTCTTCTTTATTTCTTCTTTTGCTTCTTCAACTCGAACATCTTGATCATCATCTGCTTCTTCATCCTCACCTGAGCGCCGAGCGCGTGCGCGCACGTCTATCCAACTCCACGAAAAGTTGTTCCGACCAAAACAGAGAAGAAGAATTCAAGAAGAAAAGGAGAGGGTGGACAAAAAGACAAAAGGGACACGGAGAATCTGAGGACGCCGGGAATGCCACTGTAGCTGCCTCTGTAGCTGCCAGTGTAGATGCCAGTGTAGATGCCAGGCAGGGCGATGTCCCGTCGCAAGCAGGGAAACCCTCAGCATCTATCACAGAGGGAGATTATAAACAGTAAGTCAAATGATTTCCATTCTACTTTCTTTCTTTCTCTCTCTTTTTTTTTGCCTTTTTTTTGTTGTTGTTGTTGCGTAAAACAGCAAAAGTTTCCAAGCGCATCAAAGTGCCCCCCCCCATCTCTGTTCCACTTTCCAATATGTTTAATTCCGATTATTTTTTTTTCATAACGCAAATGCCACAAAGCAATAACATTTTCATCTGTTTTATTGTTTATTTTTCCTCCCAAATACAAACTTTTCATACTAAACATAATGCACATGGAGAAACTAACTAAACTACATTTCTACAAGACCTAAAGTCGATCATCAATAATCAATAATCTAGAAATATTCCAAACAAAACCATGCAGTTATGCAGTGCATTATATCAATGACTTGTGTGGAAATATAAATCTCCTGTCTACACACTGAACATGATGAACATCTACTTAGTGGTTTGTTCAAATAAAGCACAGGTTTGGGGAAAAGTCTCAGCAAAGGCATTAAAAAACAACAAAGAGAGTAAAGAAGAAAGAGAGAAAGAAAAAGAGATAGTTGCATGCGGAGAAATTATATTAAAAAAAGGGAAAATTAGGAAAGAAGAGAAAACAGAAAGGAGATCTTGATAAATAGTAGTTTATTAGAACTTCATGTGATTTAAATGTAATGTTTTATATATATATATATTGTATTTTATTTATAAAGCTTGGAGAGCTTAGATAGATAACTGCCCAAAAACTCCTTATATACTATACACATCTAGAAAATCTATTAAATAAAATAATTTTAATAACATGAATTAGTTACCCCTTTTTCCTTTTTTTTTTTAAATTGTTGGCACTTTAAGTGCATATTAAGATGTTTATATCTGATAAATCTATAATGTAATAAAATATTTAAAAATATTTTATAAAAGAGTTTTTAAAAATGAAGGCCACGAGATTTAAAAAAACAACAACCAGGATCACAAAACTAAACTATAAATCATGTTGATGTGCATGTTGATTTGTTTAATGTTTTATCTTAGGCATGATCTGATATTGAGATTATTATTATTATTATTATCAATATTTATCTTTTAATCTTCCACCTTTCACAGAAGCAATGCTTGTAAATTTCCTCGTGCAGCTACTGGTGCATTTGTGCATCATGCATTTGGTACGATTTCGATTCTTTTTAATTATTATGATTCAGATTCTAAACAGATCAAATATACAGCGGCGTGCAGTGTGTGTGCAGTGTATCAGTGTATCAGATCAATGTGGGGGTTTTTTTTGCAACATGAAATTACGCCAAAAAAAAAAAATCAATTTCAAGGCTCTTCATTTCCTCTCTTTTTTTTCGTTGAAATGTCAGTTTTTATTCGCACGGAACGATCCGCTGACATTTTCAGAACGTCACAAAGTGCTCCACGAGCTCGTCTTCAGCGACTCAGGCGACCTGAAAACCCCATGCCGAGACTTGAAAGATGTCAGGCAGACTCAGGGAACGATCTCGTCAATGATTTAGGGACGACACAATCCAGATGTAGCCAGATGTTATAGATTTATCACACTTTCTTTTGGTCTATGGGATGTGTATAACGTGTGTAGGTGCAGCAAGCAGGACCACCGAGGGCTTTCTTTTTTTTAGCAGAAATATTTTATGATTGAAAAAAGTTTGTAGCATGACACACAAGCCATAAGTGTGATGTAAGAGTGTGTGTATTTAAATATTGTGTGTTTTTTAGCAGTCGTTTATATATATATATATATATATTATATAGTAAGCTGTACAGAAGGTAAAAACAGACTCCTAAAAATGTGTGTGTGTGTGTGTGTGTGTGTGTGTGTGTGTGTGTTTTGGTGCTACAGTAAGGTGTTCCGGCTGTTATTGCATTATACAGTGTACAAGTGCCGCTCTAAGTGGTGCACACACACACACACACACACACACACACACACACACACGTCAGTACTCACCAAACCAAACCAGACTGAGAGGGGGGTTGGGTGAGCCGAACTCACATACTTATACACTCCACATTCTTCACAGAATCTTTAGTACCTTTAGTACCTTTAGTGCACAAATATGGAGTGAGCAAAACAGGGTTATTGAAATCATGTCGTTACACTGGCCAGGTGTTGGCAAATACTCATCAAAGTTTAGCTCTTCCTGAGAGTTCACTCTGCTGTGTGTGTGTGTGTGTGTGTGTGTGTGTGTGTGTGTGTGTGTGTGTGTGTGTGTGTGTGTGTGTCA
>NC_060891.1:2212500-2215000 GCF_014805685.1 Silurus meridionalis
CTCTTTCTCTCCCTCTCTCTTTTTTTTCACTCTCTGTGTCTCATTTTCTCCTCATCTTGGTCTGTTAATAATTTTGTCCATTCATCCTCGTTTGTCTCGTATTTATCCACCCTGTAAAAAAAGTGGAAGTCAGGACTAATAAATGATTTCGGAAACATATGAAGACGTCAAACTGTCTGCGCCGTCGTACGTCCCCTCGTTAAACACGTGAGATAATAATGATCCCTCTCTCGCCGCTGCGAAATGCCGCTTTTGCTGCTTCCCTTCACTTTTATTCCATTTCTGCACAATTACACTCAATTAAAAGCCTTGAAGAAATATCGAAAGTTTTATTTTTGTTGTAAAAAACGTCTAATTAGTGCGTTTATTACTCTGCAATCTCATCAGGTTGGATGCCAGGGTGGGTTCAATGACACGTCAAATTAGCATTTTTTTATGATTTTTATATTAAAATGGGATTAAAAGCTATATACACTAAAGAGAAAGCGTAGAAATGTCCAACAGGAACAGTGAAACAGCAGCCACAATAAATGTGTCACTTATTATAAACAAAATGAACAAAAATGCTGCGAACGGTTGATGTACAGAAGATTGCAATGATCAGTTTATATTTCTTTAACATTTTCCCCTTCTCTCTCTCCCTTCCTTTTTTTCTCTTCCTTTTATAGCATTTACCTTGTAGTCTTTTTTTTCTGCATATTGCTGTCCTCCTAAATAAACATTCAAAAACGTGTAATAAATAATGCGGAACACTTCCAAAAGCATGCATGATTTTCAGGATTTTTATATTTTATGCCTAAAAGCTCCCTCCCTCTAGTTCTCTCTCACTTTCTCTCATTTTCTTTTCCCTTCTTTTTTTGCGTTTTGCTTGTAAAAACACTTACTTTCTTAATTTCTTCATTAAATAATGAAATAATTGGAAAAATAGGTACGTGTAACATGTGATATGCAGTAAATTTTTCTAAATTGGATTCTTCTCCTCATCCATCCATCCATCCATCCCTCCATCTATCCATCCCTCCATCTATCCATCCCTCCATCCATCCATCCATCCATCCTTCCATCCATAACACCTCTTTCTTTCTCTCTAGCTTGCCATAATTGTAAAATGTTTTCCACTTTTCCCCCTTGTACTCAATAGGAAATAAACACCTGAGTGAAATCAGGACATCATCAAACAGGTGAACTGAATGTTAATAAACGTGGGGTAAACGAATTTTGCGCTCATAAGCACATTTCCGGCCTCTCAGCATCGACACGTCAAACAAATCCGTCTCGTTTTTTTTGCATGATCAATTTGCAGCTTGTCAGAAAAATCCCCGTTCTCTCGCTGTCTGTCTGTCTGTCTGTCTGTCTGTCTGTCTGTCTCTCTTCCTGTATTTACCCCCCCACAAAAATGTAAGCCATGTACATCTCTGAGATCTTCAAAATCTCTTCAAGATTAATAATAAGAATAAAGGGAAGGCGCAAAGTATCCTGCGCTTTTGCATGATCTCGGGGAAAAAAATTAGATTGAAAAGAAAAAAACACACCGTCACATGCTTTCTTCATCAAGTCAAGTCTTCTTTTCGCTATTTCTTCTTCACGCACTTTTAATAAATTAGCAGGTTTATTCAAGAGGATGTGGCGCATCATCGAGCGGCAGCATGGCGTCTTTTTATCCTCCTCTCGCTCTATCTGTTTTTTGTCTTTTTCTCTTCTGCTTCGTTTCAGAAGCTCTACTTCTGAATCAAAAGAACATGCGATGTATAAATAACACAGATACGCGTGTGTCGGAGTGTGTACTCGAATCTTTCTATGTCTTCCTGCTTCTCTTTGTCTTTTCACGCTTCTTTCTTTCTCTCTCTTATCTTTTTTTTTTTTATATTTTTTGCCCAAACTCAACTTTAATTGCTTGGACATTCTGTGAAAAGACGTGAAAAGATTTCGTGTGTAAAATTTCCGGATTTTTTTTTTGTTGAAGTGCAATAATAAAATAGAGACTTGGAAGTTACATTTTTTTGGGGGACTTAGGCCTCATTGTTCTTTTTTATCTAAGTAAATAATTGTGATTCAACAGAAAGAGTGTGTGTGAAAGAGAGAGAGAGAGAGAAAGGCATTCTGTAGGCTTTTCCTTCGAACAATGGACAAATTTCTGCTTGGCGATTTTGATTAATATGCTCGCGAATTCCTGTAGGTTTTCACGTGCCTTTTGTTTGCATGGAGAGAAAGTGAGTGTGTGTCTGTGTGTGTGTGTGTGTGTGTGTGTGTGTGTGTGTGTACACACTTTCTATCATGTGTGTTTTCACACTTTCTGATGCCATGCGAAGCAGCAAGAAGCGTACCACTCGTCCGTGTTTAATAGATTGACGTCCGACAGCTGGCTTGAATCAGAGTGGCCCTGAGCATGAAAACACTCCGTGCGTATGTGTGTATGTGTGTGTGTGTGTGTGTGTGTGTGTGTGTGTGTGTGTGTGTGTGTGTGAAACTGAAAAAAACCTGCTCTCAGTTATTATACATG
>NC_060891.1:2222500-2247500 GCF_014805685.1 Silurus meridionalis
CGAGGACGAGAGGCTGCTGACGCCTCCGAAAGGAATTTGCCCGAAGCAAGAGAGCGGCCTGGCAGGTGAGTGTCGGTGTCTCAGTACAAACGAACCTCAAACCTTTGGCACCTAATATAAGGCCTTTCTGCTTTCATATGGGAGATTAAATACAACCTTTAATGAACTAAGGTGACCTGTAACTAAGCAACACAATAATGTTACTCTATTAATCCAGATAAACAAATAATTGCGATGTGACTTACCTGACTTAGATTGATGAAAAAAAATCAACCAAACTGCAAAAATAATCAATAACAAAGTATTCCTGCTTTGAATTAAAAGCCACAAAAGTGCAAAATCTTTTAAAAGCTACAGCTTGTTACAAAGATCTGAAACTGGAGACTCCTTACAGAAATGTCTAATTTCTGTGAATAAACATCTCCTTACAGCAAACTCCAAATTGACACACCTGTTTATATCACATTTTTGGATGCACTGTTGCTATAAAAAATTTTAATCGATCAAAACAAGCGTATCATATATAAACGTGCGATTCGCTGCTGTCCGAGGTGCTGTTCTACTACTGGACCAATCAGAATGCAGAATTCAGGGGGGAATGTTGGGAGCAGGAAAGTTGTGTAGTCATAAAAGTGAAACGGGATTTAAATGGTTAGGTCTCGATCGCAATAGGACACAAACACACACACACACACACACACACACACACACACAGAGAGCATTCTCAGACAAAAGGAAGCAAAGCACGCTCATTTCCATCTGCAGGATCCTGTCGTGATTGTGATAGCGCTCATCTCCGAGGACTCCAGAGAGATTGTTTTTTTCTTCAGCTGATTTCATTAGGGGTAGTCTGTGCTGTACTGAGTGAAACATCACATTATGGACTTGAAGCCCCCACCTTCCCCAAGAACACCCCCACCCCAACACACACACACACACACACACAAATACCACAAACCCCACCACCACCACCACCACCACCACTGTTTTTTCCCCCTAAACACCCTGAAGGACTCTGGTAGTTGAAACAAATTGTGCAAAACGTGACACAGAACTCAGCGCTCACTTTCATGGAGCCTGAGCCATCTGCTGAAAAAGGTGAAAAACTCATTAAAATTCAAATACTCCAAATGAGAGAGAGAGAGAAAGAGAGAGAGAGGGATTAAAAGAACCAGCTTGCTATTGAATTGGGGTAAAGAGGCAATTTAGCTCAGTCCAGCTGCAGGGTGAGATCTCTCTTTCTTTCTTTCTTTCTTCCTCTTTCTCTCTCTCTCTCTCTCTCTCTCTCTCTCTCACCCTATATCTTTCTGTCTCTATTTTTTTCCTTCTCTTACTCTCTGTTTTTCTCTCTCCTTCTTCTCTCACTGTCTCTCTTTTCATCTGTCTCTCTCCCTTCTCTCGCTGTCTCTCTCGTTATCTTTGTCTCTGTCTCTCTCTCTCATTCTATGCTCATTTCCACTCTTTCACTTTCTCTGTTGCTTTTATCTATCTCTTTCTTTGCCTGATGCTCTCATTTCATCTCTCTCTCTCTCTCTCTCTCTCTCTCTCTCTCTCTCGCAGCATCCTCCATCTCTCTGTCTGTCTGTCTTTCTTCTCTAGCCTTGTCCCTCTATTTCTTTCTCAGTCTGATTCTCTCTCTCTCTCTCTCTCTCTCTCTCTCTCTCTCTCAGCATCCTCCATCTCTCTGTCTGTTTGTCTTTCTTTCTCTAGCCTTGTCTCTCTATTTCTTCCTCAGTCTGATTCTCTCTCTCTCTCTCTCTCTCTCTCTCTCTCTCTCTCTCTCTCTCTTTACTTAGTTATCTTACAAAACAGTCAAGTTCTTTCACGAAGATGCCGCCAGAGGGATCATGGGAAATGGGTCTCATAAAATAATGTTCAGGGTTGGACGAAGTTGGCAGGGGAAAATCGGTGGCTCATGACACTGGCTCCGGGTTTAATAACCTCTTTTTTCCCCCCTCTCTGTTTTTTTGTTTTTCGTAAAGCTTCCTTGTTTGCAAAGGTTTCCTGCGGCATCGAAGACGATTCACTCGTTTTTAAATACACCCTTAATAACCAGAAAGAACCTAATTTAGTCCGAACCCCACATGGTGCCGAGTCCGTTGGCGTTAATTACGGAAGACGATGTGAAGATTTCATTGCAAACGGTTTCACATTTCAAAGCCTGTGAACGCTGAGGCTTTAGCATCAAAGCTGCAACGGGAATGGCAGCAATCCCAAGCGGTTTACGTGCGACTCACGTGACCGGATCATGTGACATACTTGATGAACTGCTCATATCCACCCTGAAGTCTCGACATGTCAAGCAGTTTTTGATATATTTTTTTAATAATCAGTGAAGGTAAAATCACGCTTGAGTAACACGTGAATAGAAACACGGTTGGGTGTGCGTTACCGTTAAAATCTTTAACCGTAAATACATGAAAAAAGGAGTCACGTGTAAAGGAAAGAATCAGAAATCATACATGCCCAAAATTTGAGAAATTTACAATTGAGGTGTAGAAAAACCTGTAACAGAAACAAGTAAAAAACGTGGAGAAAAATAAATCACGTGTGAAAAAATTATTCATGTGAAAACGGAAGTCAAGTAAAAGTGTGTAGGAAAATATTCATGTGCTCTCGCTCTAGAGTGCATATGTCAATCCTTAGACATTTTGTGTGTGTGTGTGTGTGTGTGTGTGTGTGTGTGTGTGTGTGAGAGAAACCTGCAATATGAATATGCATTTAATACAATATCCACCTATCACAGCAAGTCATTCAATCTTTCAAGATTTTTTTTTAAATGACTTCTAAATTACTCGTAATGTGGCAAATTCTATTTTCGACCTCTTTCTTAATAATCTCTGGTTTGAAGAAGAAGAGAGGAGAAAGAAAAAGAAAAAAATAAGGGGTGGGGGGGTTTGTAGGAGGGGATGAGGGAATAATTTTTAATCTTGTTTAAACTTCAGCATTTGAATAATGGGTTATTGGAATGAAAGATGAACATTTTGCCTCCGTAAATCATATTGCGGCGACCGTGCGAGTAAATTTTTAGCCCCTTTCATTAGCTTGGGCGTCGGGGAAAGAGAAAAGGAAGCGAGCAATGTTCGTTCTCGAGCAGGCTGAGAAGAAAGGCAGAGATGAAATGTCCTCGCCGAATGATTAAGAAGCTTGAATGTCAGCTGGGCGTGCAGCTAAACATGTGCACGCTGCCTTGTGTTCATAATTGCCTCCCAGCAGGTTAAAGTATTCTTTTATGCTAAACCTTTTCCGCTTCCCATTTGTTCTCCACGTGAAATAGAAAATGACACGCGAAAGGAGGAAAAAAAAAACACTCGGGCTCCGTTTTCTGGAGAGAGAAAAAAAACAACGCATGCACAAAAAACATAGCGGCGCTGCTCGTGCTCTCAAAGCGCAGATCATTTTTCATGAATTTGCTTTTTTTTCTTTAATATATCCATCTGTCAGCTTCAAATGGAAAAATGAGAGAGTGAGAGCGCGAGAGAAAGAATTCAAGGAGGACGAGTGTGTGTGTGTGTGTGTGTGTGTGTGTGTATACAGTGTATGTGTGTGTGTGTATGTGTGTGAGTGTGTCTCGGAATCAAAAAAAGCTAATTCTGAGCAGAACAACATTATCATCATCCCCAGAGCTGCAGTTTGATCTTTTTCTTCCTCCGTCTGGCCCCACGACATGCGACTGCTGTTTTGACAGGCCTTAAACTCCGCCGATTCGTTCGCACATGTCGCCCTGCATCACATCACATCGTCTGCACACTAACACACACACACACACACACACACACACACACACACGAACGACTATGCTGGACAGGATGAGCAGGTCCATATTTAAGCATTTCATTATCTTCTTGTAAAGATGTACAAAGGGAATCGACTGCATGCCTTCAAATGTGGTCAGAAGCTTCTAGAAAAGCAGCACAGGTTCAAACCACAGATTTACATAAATGCACACATTCTGCCTTATTGCCTGGGATTTGAATAAACCACATGCTGCTTCGTCAATACCGTATTATCTAATTGATATATCAGTAAAAATCTGCATATTTTGATCATAGTTGGAGTCTTCAGTGGCAGAGCTTTGAAACCAGGGATTGAGGGCTCCAGGTTTCAGAGTTTCCAGAAATTTCTGTTTTTCATGAAAGAAACAGTAAGAGAAAAGTGAAGCTAATGGAGGAAGGATTGTTCTAATCTGATATAATGTAGGAGAACAGATTTGTATTTGCAAGACATGCCACTTTAGGAAAACAATCAAGGTCCGGGTCTGGAAGTCAGCAAGACGCAACACTTCCACGAGAGCGATGTATAGCCATGTAGCCGTGTAATGTAATCCGAGCTAATAGTGCTAATTAAATAAAATATGACATTTTGCATAGCCAGAGGCTACAAGAGTTGCTGTTGGGGATGAGATGAAAGGTCGCATAGGCATGTATGTGTGTGTGTGTGTGTGTGTGTGTATATGTGTGTGTGTGTGTGTGTGTGTCATGATCCGCATATCTCCTCTAACAGGAGGTTTCAGATCTAGATTGATTTTTTTAACCCACTGAACCTCTGCTAATACTATCATACCTATACTAATTAGCATAGCTTATGCTATTTGCTAGCAGACCATTGCATATCGCAGAAATGATCCCGATGAGACATTTTTTGCAATCTCACCAACACTGCGTACTGTTAAAAAGATTTATAAGAGCAGTTTATAATTTTTGACTCTGATTTCTAAAGAATGCATCGTTCTGAAAAGTCAGTCTGCAGTTCCCTTTTTTCCCTTTTTTGCTACAGCCATGCAATAGAGCGAAGTGCTTTTCTGTTTGGTTTTTTTCTTGGCCCAGAAATACCCTAATACAACTACTCAGGTGTGTTTTTTCCCCTGAATGATAACTCACTAGTGCTGTTTTGACATCAGGCTGTGGAAGAAGCTTAAACCATCTGCCATGTATTATATTGAACTTTAATGCATTTTGGCTGGACATATTTAAATGACCATATTGTTGAGTTTGGTGTTTTTTAGTGAATTTCATGCACTGTGTGCTTCACTAAAGTTCTCAGATTGAGTCTTGATCCAGATGTTTCAGGTGCTGAAAAAGCTCAGCTGGAAGAAAAACAGAGTCATTAATCAGAAGAACATCCTGATATGATAATGATTTAGCTTTAAAACATGTAGCATTATGGCTTTTACACAGATAATCTGTAAATTTAGAAGCTAACAAGCAGCTGATTGGACATTAAAGGTGAAGTCAGTGATTGTTAAGATGATAGTGAAGTTCTCCTCGTGTTGCACGAAACTTTAGTCCTCCACATGTAAACATCAGAGAGAAAAAAAAAACATGACGTGGCCCACCGAGCAGTCAGTCTGTCAATCATGTTACTAGAGATAAAGATCTGCCTTGTAGGCGTTTTTTAGGGGCGTGGGTTATTGAAGGTGTAAAAAGTAAAAATTCTCATAATTTTTTTTTTCTTTGATACATATTTTGTTAACATTCATAAATAATATAAATGTCATTATATATATTTATATAATATATATTATATATGTAGATAAAATATATATTTTTTCATTTAAAAAATGTCATTATTATTTAAAAAAGGGCAATGCTTAAAACAAGTTTAAACACCTTGATTATCTATCTATCTATCTATCTATCTATCTATCTATCTATCTATCTATCTATCTATCTATCTATCTATCTATCTATCTATCTATCTATCTATCTATCTATCTATCTATCTATCTATCTATCTATCTATCTATCTATCTATCTATCTTATTTCCTAGCTCTGAATTGTGAATTTGTGTTGCTACATGATCCAGTTTCCAGATCAGAACTTGTCTCGACAGAGCCATGTGCTCACCACAGGCATTATTGTAGTGTTTTGCGAGACGAAGCCTTGTTCCTTTCTCTCCTGCAGGTTCTCACTTCCACACATTCTCCCTTATTTCCCCTACAGTGGAATATTTCATGACACATTTGCGACCATATAAAGACCCATTCTGTTTTTTTTACGGCTCGAGCCGAAGCCTCAGCTGCATCCTCGGGCCATTAATATCATTAATTAGTCTAATAAAACCCCGGAGTCAAAGATCCGTCTGCTGAGAGCGAAGGATACATTTATTTTCAAAATAATGATGGGAAGGTTTCAGATCGATCTGCTTCCACTTCTGGATATGTTTTGGAACTGTGCTAAAACTGCGGTTAGTCGAACACGAGTCGGGTTTAGTGAAAGTGAGACTGCAGTGCAGATCATTCTGGACTTCCTGTTTTGTTTAAAACTAGAAGTGGTTGTGGTAGAAGGACAGAAACACTTCGCTTACCTATTTTTTTCTAAATAAATCGTCTGGTAAATGTTTGCACTCAGGTTAGAAGCAGAAGAGTATCAACCCTGAAAGTGGAAAAAGAGTCAAGAAGAAAACGGCTTTATTGCTAATTTCTCGTTTGTTAGCTAACACACAGCATTAACTCTAATGAATGCTAGCAAGAGAGTTAGCATGATAAATCCAGAGCATACCTAGCAGCAGATTGATTACAGTCCTCGTATTAGGTCTGATTTAGGAATATTTCATTTGTCAGAAATTTCCATAGACTCTATGATACAAAAAAAGTTTTATAAGCGGAAAACTAAGGAACTTTTGTCACTTCCTGTGTATAGTTGTCTTGCTTTGGAAAAAAGAAAACATTACCTGTTACAGTGAGTGATCGCCGCACTGCTATTTTGTGTTGCTATATTGCCCACGTATTTGGTTACATCATTCCTCATCTCCTTGATTAATATTTGAACGTGCACAAAGCCGTGTAGGGCGTATACACACACACACACACAACACACACACACACACTCATAGTCCAGCTAGGAAATGTGTGATTATGACGTTTATGATGCTTCTACAAAGCGGAGTTGGATGGAGTTTAAAAAACCAAGCCACGGATATTCTGACGATTTCTTGCTTTTTGCCAGAGTAACGTGGGGACGTCTCGATCGAGGGGACATGCGCCATTCTGTAGCTCTCTCCCTCTCCGTCTTTTCCCCCCGAGCTCGACACGATCACCGAGAGAGCTCTTCAATAAATAATGATGCAACACGGAGCTAGAGAGAGATATTGAAAACATGTTTCCGTAATATGACACACATGCCTTTTTTTTCCCCCAATTAAAATTCACAAAGGCTTGGCGGGGGGAAAACGGCTCGGGTGCCGAGGCCGTGCCAGAATCAATGGTTGCGGATTGTGTGGCGAGGTGAATGTGCGTTTGATTTTAACGTGCTCTTTTAGAGCCATTATTCCTGCTGGTCGTCTTGTTTTTTTGTTGTTTCAATAAAGCCAAGCAAAAAGCCGGGCCCGAGCAGGCGTTTTGAAGTGGTAATTGCCCACTTTTGTCTTGTTACCCAGTTTTCCTCCCTCGCGCCCGGTCTCTCCCAATCTCTCTTTTTCTCCCGATCTCTCTCTCTCTATCTCTCTCTTTTTTCTTCATTCCCATTTATTTATTTATTTTCCCCTAAGATTTTCAAAATACTTTTTCAGTACAAACGCAATCAAATTTCCCAACACGGTTTTTACATTCCCTTTTCACCGCCTTCTTCCGAACAAAATTTCGACAACCGCACCAACAGGGAACACGTTTCCTTCACACTTTGGAACATTGCATTGGAAATTCTTCACAGTGTGACAATCTACTCTTGTCATATCAAGGCTTCAAGTTGTCACAGAATTAATAAACCCCTTTAAAACACACACACTAATGCCAATTGTGAAAACATGAAGAAAAACGTGCATGAAAGTTGTGAACAAAAATTTCAACACAAATCACAATAAGTATTTACCATGTTTCTGCTGCTACTGTAGTTGCTGCTGTTATCGGATCCGTGGCTGCTAAAAAAAAAAAATAGCTATGTTTTTGGTTTAGCTGTAATTATTGAGGCTTCTTTAAAAGAAATTGATTTTGCCATTTTTTAATGAATCCAAATAGTCTGCGAGGACTTTTGCGTGAGTGGGAGGAGATTACACATATGAACCCAGGTGGTATAATCATGGATGAGGAGAACTACTGGAGAAAAAGCTAACCTGACTCAGCGCCTGAGACTAGCATGCATCCTGACGGTGCTATCTTTAGACATAGTGTAATTATTTCTTCTGAAAGGAAAACGTAACGCTATTTATTTTTACCTCTGACGGCTGTGTGTGTGTGTGTGTGTGTGTGTGTGTGTAAGTAGGGCTGCAGTTATCGATTATTTTAGTAATCGAGTAGTCCACTGGTTAGACAATCAATTAATTAACAAGCAATTTTTTTTATTTTTGGTAAATTTTTTATTTTTATTGCTGAAATTGCAATCTGTAAAAAATTATGCCTATTTAGTGAATGTAATTGCCATATTACATCACAATGCAAATAGAAATATATATATGACCAAAGAAAATCATAAAAAATATAAAAATACATTTCAGATTACTTAAAAAAAAAAAAAAAAAGGCGTTTTAGTACGTATGTTTTAGTTTGAAATGATCCCATATTTTTAAACATTTTTCTTTTGTGTTCTTTGGTCTCTATTTTCTCCTCACCCTTCGCTGTTTTCTATTTGTTCCTCTATTTTTCATTCTGCAGCATCTTCTGTGTTTACCTGTCTAGGGGTCTCGTTTATAAATGTGCGTACCCACAAAACGAGGCTGAAAATGTGCGTACGCCACTTTCCCCACCAGGGGTTTGATTAAATAAAAAAACATACCTCTGCTAAAGTGTGCATCTGTAAGTAAACTGTGAGTGCTGCGTACGCACAACTTGGAAACAGAGAACGCGAGAACCTTTGCGTGGAGAGTGGCGTACGCACATTTCCAGGTCCGCTTTGTGCGGATGCCACGCTAGGGCGGTCCAGAGTTTAGCGGGTGGTGGGTCAGTTATAATAGTCCAGTGGGAAACAGTGCTCAGTGTGTAGCTAAACAGACTAAATGATGTTTTCGACTGATGTATTCACATTTTTTTGCATTCGAATTACTCGAGGAATCGTTTCAGGCCTGTGTATGAGTGTAAGAGCTATCCTTCCTGCTCCAAGATGTCGTCCTGCTGAGATCTGCGTGAGTTCCCTTCATGAAAGCAACATGCTATCATTTCTCCCTCCTACCTGCTTAAACTCGGAAATCCACTAACGGGCCACTTTTTTACTCTGGTCTGCTTCCTTGCCCAAGCCCTGTTCAGCAATACAAGACACAAATGTGTGTGTGTGTGTGTGTGTGTGTGTGTGTGTGTGTGTGTGTGTGTGTGAGAGAGAAAGTAAGAAGAGAGATGGAAAAAATCTTTCAGCCGCTAATGGAGCGTAAAAGCACGAAGGCTGCATCCGTGTACTTCTTAGCATCCTCAAATCCGTTTTACCCCCTCTTACCCCTCCACCCCCACACCCTTTACCCCCCCATCTCGGATTTTTGCCTCGTCGCTTGCCTCGGTTAATCACTTTCCATGCGCTCATTTAAATATTAAAATTTTCTTTAATCATCAAAGGCAGGGAGCCTCATGCATATTCATATCTTCAAGACGCCCTCCCTCCCTTCCTCCCTCCTCTCTCTCTCCCTCTCTCTATACACTTTTCCCCCAGAATTACAGGTTCATTACCTCGCTCTGAAGCCAAACAGTCATTACCAAGAGCCAGCTTTTTAATTGCCGATGCTTTGGCCGTCATCGAAAGTTTACTGGAAAAAAAATGGGGAATAAATATGAGTTTTTACAAAAACTTGTAGAGCATGGATTTTTTTAATGCTGTAAAGAAAAAACAGATAGAGATTGAGAGACGGAATAGAGAGAGAGAGAGATTGAGAGAGGAAGAGAGAGAGAGAGAGAGAGAGAGAGAGAGAGAGAGGAAAAACCTGTTCTCTGGCTAGAGCTCTGAATATTTGTCAAGAGGCTTGACGAAAGTTGCATTTGCATAATGACTTTGTAGTTCTGCATTAATAAAATTTGCATATGAAGCCGTGTTAATTACTCCTGATCAGGCTTTTTTGCATTCATGCATGGTAATTTTCGGAGACTTGCGAGAATTGATGTCCTGGCGTCAGGGCTGTGATTGGTGGCGGTGCTGGTTGTGGAGGTGGTGTGTACGTGTGTGTGCGTGCGTGCGTGTGTGTTAGCAGGATGGTGGTGGTGGTGGTGGTGGCGGCGGCAGTGGGTGGGGGATTATGAAGAACGACAGAGGAGGGGTAGGGAGCAGAGGAGATGATGCGATGATGCGATGGCGTCGGATGTGGCTCGGAGAAATGAAGATGGCACGTTTCGCGTGTTTGTGCGAGTCGCTTTATTGTGCCTGCTCTCTCTTTTTCTCTCTCTCTTCTTTCTTTCTCTTATCCAGCTCAAAGCAGCTCCTGTAATTGGTGTGTAAAAAAAAGAGAGCAAAGGAGTGATATGCGGGAAAAAATGAAAAAAGAATTGCACGTAATAAAACCTAAAAGAAAAAAGGGACAAAAAAAATGCATGCTTGATTACAGAAAAGGCAAACAGGCTGGACGGCAGGAAGGCAGACGAGGGAATCGATCGTGTTTAAAATGAGGACAGGATTCGAAAGGAGGATTTTTTACTAAACAGGTCCCTTTTTTTCCTCCTTATTTTTCTGCCGCTTTTTCTTATTCTCCCTATATATTTACATATATACTTACACACACTTATGTTTCACATTATGTACATTTTGAAGGTCGGAGCTCTGGGGTGGGGGATCATGGTTATGGGGGCAAATTGCCTCAGCTTGGGGTCAGAATTGTCCACCTTTAAGTGACGCTGGCTTTCCACCCACTTTCTCTTTTTTCCCCCTTTCTCTCCTTTTGTCGAGACCCTGCTGAGTTCAAGCGTTCGTCTATGGAATTTTGGCCTCTCACTGGTGGTTTGGCAAAGGCATCACATGCCACTCTGTGTGTGTTAGTATGTGTGCATATGTGCATGTGTGTTTGTGTGTATCCGATTATATACCACCACTAGCAAAAGCTAAATAGGTGTGTTTGGTGGATGGCGTGTGGTGTGTCACCACCCCGCCCCCGCCCCCCGTTCTTCAGAAAAAAAAAAAAACAGTGGTCTCCTCCTCATTTTGTTGGAGAATTAATCCCAGAACTTTAGAGCAGCGTGAAGAGTCTGGGGCCGTGTCCAAAACAAAGCCATCATTCTTTTTCATTTTTTCTCCCCTCTGTGCACGACGGCTCTGGCACTCATCTCTCGGCCTTCATTTATTTATTTATTTATTTATTTTAAGCGCATGTCATCGTTGTTGTGATAATCGTAAAGAAAAAAAAATGCATGCAAATGTTTAAACCTTCTGATTTATAAGCCGGATCGCAGCGTATCTTTCAAAAAAGGGGAAGAGTGGAGGTCTAGCGCCTCGTCTTTATTTTGTTTTCGTCTCTTGCGTTTCTCTGTCTCTTTTTTTTTTTGCTACGCTAGAGCTTTGGATTAATGCGCCGCACAACTCTGTGTTTAATTTTTTCCGAAAAGGAAACCTAGATAATTGTAATATGCAATGCGAGTACGCAGACATCTCTGAAATCAGATGCTTGGAGAATTCTGGAATTGATTCTGGAGTTCGACGAGTGGTTTATATAGCATTTTATAAGGCATTTAATTTTCCTGAGACTGGAGACTCCTTCCAAACATATAAAATCATTTTCTCATTGAACACGTTACTCAATGACACAGAGCAACCCTACCTGATCAATCAGAATGAAGAATTCCTGCACACTGAGATAATCCCCCCCGCTGAATGTACTTCATCGAGCTGAATTTTTTACTACACCCCAACAAAGAAGTTGAAAGTACAAACAAGTCGAACGTATTAAACATGGGTGAGTTTTTAGCAGCAGCAAGGCATTAACACGTCCCACATGAAGACATCAAACGGCTGCAGTGCTACTCTGCGGTACCGGCATGACGGCGTTTCAGTGTCTCTCTGCCGCAAGGCAGGGGATAAACTTGTCGCCGATTTGGGTTGTGAACACAAGCAAAGCTCTCTACATGCGCCGGTGGCTTGTGCCCTCGTGCTCATCATGTTCTTTTCCACACTTTTCCAGACACGTAGTGCAAAGCAGGCACTCGCTGACAAATGCTGCTGCACTTTCATAAAATTATCCAAGGTGGCTAATTCACTGCTATTAAATCCTCTTAAGGTTCAGGAACTGAGATATGCCTTCACGTCATCTTTTACTTTTTTTTCTACCAGTCTGCCAGAAAAAGGTCTTTGCATAACTGGTTTGAAGGGTGAGCTGCAGCACCTTCCTTTGCATGTTGATACAGTAGCTCTGTCACCCTGACACTGTTTGTTTAGCAAGCTACTCGAGCAAGCGTGGAGATTTGAATTTGTAAAGCGTGGGAGAAAAAGGCTGGAGGAGGACTTGTAAGCCCTTTCCAGCAGGGCCCAGACGCCAGCTCTTCGAATTGCCGTGCTCTTAAAGCGGCTTTGGTGAGAGAGTGAGCGGATCACGGCTGTGGACAATGACGTGCGCGTAGAAAGCGGTGGACAGGATGGGATTAGCAGGTTAGCGCAGGTTCCTCCTCACCGCTAACACGCTCTCCTGACTCCCCCAGGCTTCTGACACAGCGTGGCTCAAGGAATTAGTCCAGCTCCCAGATTTAAACCTTTACCGGCTAATGGAGCCTCTAAAGCCCAGAGCGTTTTCCTCGCAAAGGAGTGCTGCCGCCAGTTATGTAGGAAGCGTGGACACTATTAGCTCAAACTAATTTTTCACTATGCTAGCCATGAGGATTAGGATGCTGTGTTGGAATGATTCAGGAGAGGCGTTTGTACAATTTAAGCCCAATTACAAGCAACAGACCATTTGTTTGTCATTGAGGAAGGTGGAAAGTGTGGCTGAAAGAGCAGGGAGATGTTCTGAAGGGTGCTGAAGAGAAACGCAGCCTGACGAAATGTGGGTTGATCCTCTTGTTTAGGGGTGCTTAAGGCTTCCCAATTTCACATGCTAAAGGCTTCAGTACGAACCCCTTTTTCCCATTCTGCTGGCGATATTGAAATTTGTCCTCTGTGGTCACTGCCCCCTCTTTTGGTCTGTCACTTCATTTTGATAAATGCGGAAAACTCCAGGCCTTGTGTGTGTATGTAGCAGCCCTGTAGCCTATGCTTCTACAGTGCTAATTGCTCATGACTGTGGAGTTTGCTGGAGAGCAGGATTACTGGCTGGCACTGCTTGAGGATTCCTCGAGACTTCATCCCGTTTAACCCAGTTTTTTTTCCCATGATTCCACTTTAGTCTTTGTTTTTATCTACAAGAGTCTGAGATTGTTTCCAAGCCATTTCCCCATCTCGCTGTCCTCTGAGGCTTTGTTTTGGTCCTGTACATGCAGGGTTTAATGTTCTTCCCATCACGGGGCGACATGTCAGTGACTGTGGAGATGTTTTTTCTATTTACCGGGTATTCAGAGCAGTCTGGGTGGTGGTGAAGTAAATTGCGGAAAAGCTGTAAAAGCAGATTGAGTTTCTCCTCATGGGTTTGGGTCTTTAGCATGCCCCCCAAAACTAAACAAACACGTCAAATTATTCACCCCGAACAAACACAATCGCTGTAGTTCACTGGCGCTATTGATCTCTGTGGTAATGCTGTGCACAATAAAAAAACACTTGAGGATTTTACCGTCTGAAAAAAAAATCAATCAAATTAGATGTCTGCAGTTACATAAGAAATCAGTGGCACGTCGCAAACAAAAATGGTCCTTTTGTAGCAACCTGTTGGATGGACCACTGGCAGACTAATTCATTGGATAGCTAGAGGGCTTTTTAGCTGTAAACAATGCTGGATTTGAGCCAGAAGGAGCCACCGTGCCTCAGCAGACATCCCTCTGATCAGAAACTAGAACAATAAATCACTATTTGGCTCTCTCAAAGCCATAGAAACCTGTCGTTTAATCCAACGAAATTGGCTGATGCTCGGTGAACAGAGCGGACTGCCTGAGTGCCTGAGGTATTAATGTAGCTGGCACCAGTTCTTTTGCTTTCCCCTGCTTTCCATCTAACCTTTCGCTCATTTTCATTTCGAGCCACAATGGCATTATAACAATGCATGCTGGATTAGGGCTTGTGCACACTTAATCCATTGTATTTGTTTTTCCATCATTTACAGCTGTTTAATGCAGGATTTTCTTTCTCTGGCATAAACATCTGCAGGGTTTTGCCAAGGTCTTGCTCTCCATCTTCAGTCAGTGGTGTTAATTTGTTTGAAAAGGACACTTTTTGCTGCTGCCAAACTTATGGATGTTTGCCTAATGTGAAAGAGCTAGCATGAGAATCGGATCTTCAGAACCATCGTCGAGTCTTTCTACCTCGCTCGGTTTTATTGCCTCGTTTTTAATTCAGCCGGTTGTATGAAAGCGTCACTCCTTTCACGAGCCCAGAAATCAGGTGAGATTCCTAGGGCCAAATGAGCTATCATTAAAGCTAATCAGTGGCACTGCAATGGAGAGGAGCAGCGCGAGCTACGTCATCAGATGATAGTGATACCAATCAACCTTGTTAGCGCCAGAGGTGTGAAATGAATATGATGCCTGTCAGCGAAATCAAGAGTTAGTGGCTGAGTGGGGATATTACTTTCTGCACTACTTTCTCACACTCTATATCATAATGGCAACAGACCTTGTAAGAACAACATAATCTCTCATATACTGTGTTCCAGTGCTAAAATGGTGACTTGATGCTAACACTGACCACAAAAAAATGAGTTGGATGTTTTCAAGTAACACAAATAACAGTGATTCTGATTATTACGTTGTGAGGACATTTGCTAAGACACTGGGAAATATGGATGTTATGAATGAAGCGTGAACTAGCTAATGACTGAGAATAAAGTTTGAGAGAGCTAGCATGTGTCTTATTTGCAACGTATCAGCAAAATTACAAGAGAAACAAGAAAGAACTGCTAGTAATACCAGCAATTCTATTGGGCCATACAGGTATATTTTCAAGAAAAGACTGAACGAGTAAAATTATGATGTAATTATCTTTAGCAAAGTAAACCAATGTTTCATGAGTTACACCATACTGAGAATTGATGGATTCCATGAGTTCCCAGACTACCCCCCGTCCAGCACATTTTAAAGTTTTTCCTGCTCCCGAGACATCTGATTAGCCTACTGGACTAATTAATGATTAACATCCTGAGTTGAAGTGGTTGTGTTAGAGCAGAAAAAAATGCTTCAATGTGCTACTTCAGGGCCAGAGTTGGCAACCTGTGCATTATGCCATGCTGAGATATCGGGAGCTTGGTTTTCTCTAAAACGCTTGACTTTTGATGCCACGAGTTGTTCATGTCGAGTCTTTTGAACATAGCAATAATGGAAAGTCACAATGCAATCTCTTCCTGCTTCAGAAAAATCCCCTTGCCCTCTTGGCTGGCATGTCTCCTGTGCCATGTTTTTGAGCACACATCACAAGGACCTTTTATGGTGCCCACTTCTCTTTTGTGGGGGATGTTGAATGCCCAGCTTTTTATAGTTACATTTAAAGGGAGTTGGATGCCTGGTGCAGCTGGGCCTCATTATGGTATACTCCATCCAAAAATGCACGTGTAATTAATTCGCTCACCCAGACCCTCATTGCTCCCTCCTTTCTTCCATCCATCCAGGACCTCCAGTCTGCTCGCTTTCTGTACAAAGTCCTTAGAGGAACTTGTCTGAAGCTCGAACGGGCCTTGGCGGTAGCCCACCTTGGAGGGGTGGGGTGATGGACGGCACTTATGCAAGCGAGCCTTTAAGATGGGTGGTAAACGCTCTGTCTGGATCGATGTTTAATTTCCGGTTCGATGTGGTTTTAAAAAACGGAGTGAATCATTTTAAACAATGTTCTTTGTGTGTCATGTTCTTCTTGTAATGCACGGGGGCTCTGCCAAGCTCGAGCAGACTGCCGTAGCTCAGTTGCAGGGCTATCAGACGGAGAGAGGCCTTTTTAACTCCCCGGTGCATCACTGCGTCCACTCGCTGATGTAAACCCACTCGAACTAGATGAATAGCTTATGCAATTTTGTGAAGTCCGTTCTGCAGTGAGGCAATGCCAGGAAACACTTCTGTCTCTTGACAGTGAGGTTTTTGCCGTTCGTTTTCATTGTTTTGCTACCCGACGGCTTGTGAGCTCACACACACACACGCCCTTATTTGAACACTTTAATTTGTTAACACCACACAGTATTTAACTGCAAGTGAAAGAGTTCAGCTTAAAGCAACAGCATTACTTTTGCAAGAGGGGGGAGCCTAACATAGTTTGATTGATTGCATATTATTTTATTGTAGTGTAGCATTTCACACCAAACGTAAAAGTCTGGTAGCTATCCCCCGGCCTCCTTGTAGCAGACAAAGCAAGTGAAGTGTAGTAGAGGGGTTTGGAGTAGAAAACTAGAAGGAGAAGAACAAGGAGGAGGAGAATGAAGTCTAGGAAGAGGAGGAGGGGGTACTGGTTGAAGAGCTCTGTTTCTTGCAAATAAAAACAGATTGGACTGGTTATAGAAGAGAGCCTGGTTTCATTTAGACTGGAGACAGGCGTACTGTGTGAATGCCATACCCCCCACTACCACCACCACCCTCTCCTCCGTTTACAGCTTCTGACATGCTTTTTCCAGCGCTGCTTTCTGCTGCACTTTTTCCTTTTTTGTGTTTCCCTTTTTTTCCCAGCCTACTTTCCCCCCCTTTTTTGCCTGAGAATTAAACAGAAGTACAGCAGCATGCTCTTGTAATCTTCTTTATCATTTTCGAAAATCGTTCCATTTTAATAGCTTAAGTGAAAATGGCGGCTGAAGTCGTGTGCTGTGCAGGGATCGTTTTCGTGAGCATCGTTTAAATACCGGCCATGTCGCGTTAACATCTCCGTCGCCAAAGGTTAGTTTTAGCCTTCCATCATAATCACAGCGCAAAGAAATGTTTTCTTTATCCTGACAAATAGAGGGCTTTGTTTATAGAGACTCTGAGCTGCGATTGCAGTTATTATTCTGTCTAGCAGAATAGTAACCAGGCCGAGATGATTTCATCAGGTAGGCCTGACCCCCTAAACCTTTTTTTTCCTGACAATATGTCTGCACAAAAAATATCCTCCGTGTTTTGTTTTGCTAATTAAAGCTACATCACCCCCCACAAAGTGACGTCTGTTTTGTGGAGTGTTTTATGTGTTTATATATATTTTTTGCGCACCAGCATAGCATTTTCGTTTCGGTTTTAGATGCACCAGAATTGAAAGGGAATACCGGACAAATATTTTTCTCTAATTGTAATTTGTAAATTATATTTCCGGCCCAGGCACAGTGGTTGGCACAGTTATTGGAGTTTTGTACGCCTGATTTAATTTTACAGGTGCCTGTTAAATAAGGACCTTTCACGCTCTGGCATGTCGGATGACGGGAAGCACCTCACACTTTTTTTTTTTTGGGTGAAGTGTGTGTACATGATGAAGCTCATGGTCCAGCAGCCTCAGCTGTCCCTCGTCTCAGGACGGCAGCTCGCGTGCAATCAGAGCCTTATAAGGGCCGTTCGGAGCAGAGGTGCCCCCCTTCTCCACCCTCGAGTCTCTGGTTCCTCGCTTTAACCCTCATCTGGTCTGGATCTGTTCTTCCAGGCCACAGCCCGCACGGCTCGCTCTGTCTCCACAGTATAAACACATAAACCAGGGCCAGAACGTGTGGACCTAGCATCATCTTATACACAAAGCCACACACACACACACACACACACACACACACACACACGTTGACACTTTCCCCTCCCTCAAGTCCTTGGGATCGATTCAGAGGGACAGGCGCCAAACATCGAGGCCTGCTGCTGGAGCGGGCTTTGGTTCTGAGCCATGTTTTCTCCAGACCAGAATTATTTAAAAAAATTCTCCTACTCTCTGTTTGATAGTAATGAAGAGTGCTTCAGCAGTAATAATACCACCCAGAGACTGAAGCAGAAGTCTGCCGATTTATAGGATGACCAAACTCTTTTTTTTATTTATTCCAATCTGTATATAAACTTGTATCTCGCTCGTTCGCTCACTCCTTCAAAACCCGCTTCACTTTCAGTGGACTGCCGGTGAAATAAGGTTGCCCAGCCTCCACCGAGAACCTCATTTTTTTCTCTTTACTCTGAGGCAGGAGCTGCTTTAGCGCTTTAGCTCACAGAGGAATCCACGAAGCAATCAGAGTGCAAAGAGAGGAGGCTGATTTCAGGAAGAACTCGCTCCGACAGTGAGCTCTGGCGTATGACAATTTCAGACGAAAGAGTCTACCCGGGAAGTTAAATGCAAAATTCATGTTATTTTGCAACGGAATGAAAAAAAATAACCCTTGGTTTTTTTTTCCTTTATTGCTCGATGCTACAGGTTTTTTTATCACGAACCCCCATGCTGCCAGTTCTGTTTGGCCAACAGAGTGCAGCTTTGTTACATCAGAGCGACAGAGCCGAGCCAGGAAGGGGAGGAGAGACTCCAGGCGTATATATATATGCTGTGCCGATGCTCCCACTTGGCCCAGTCTACTTTAGAGTGTCTTGATGAAGGATGTTGTGGGGTGGGATGGTGTGGGGTGGGCTGTCCAAAAATCTGTTCCTTCCTGTTCATGCCATGCTTAAATGCCTTATTTAGTTCACAACGTGACTTCATGCCATCACATGGCAGCGGAACAAACGACACCGTTGCCTAATTAGACATTTTAGCATATGAGATTTGGAAAACCAATGTCATCGGCTAAAAACTTAACGTCTGTAAATCGATGGAACATTGGGACGTGTGCAAATTGCAAAAATTGCATAAAATTGGCTTCCTAATTAAAAATTGTTAACAATTTATAATTTACACAATTAACAATACAACTCTGTGAGAGTAATTAGACCGAAACCTAAGTTTTGTGAAAATACAGTTTGCATAAATTCCTTTCATAAAACATCCACAGAAAAGCTAGCATGACTGAATGGTAGCAACAGTTACCTTAGCATTAATGATTCTATTTACGCATAGATAAATGGTTCATTTCATAGTGGTGTTTAACGTTACCACTTCCATTTTGAATACGTCCATTTTACAATCCTACTTCTTTGTCTATTTGTATTTAAAATCTTCGTTTCCACGGTAGACTTTTAAAAACCAAAACTTTCAGAGACACCGTCTTCATTAACGGTGTTTTGGCAGACACACTTCTCCAGAGCGACTTACAATTATCTCATTTATACAACTGAGCAGTTGAGGGTCAATGGCTTTGCTCATGGGCCCGGCACTGACAGCTTGGTGGTGCAGGGACTTGAAATCATGACCTTCCATTTCAAAAACCGACTCCTTAATCACTGAGTTACCATTTCCCTTCTTCAGCTCGTCTCATCGCCGATTAGCTTACTTCAACTATTCATTTACATAAACTGGTTATACACTAACTGAGGATTTACTGGATTAGGCCTTTTTTTTTCTTTCTAATTGTGTAGTTTTTGTTCCAGGACTCACTTCTGCACTTCTTTCCTGAGCTCCTGCCTTAGACTTTAGGACTCTATCTATCTAGCTGTACATTGCATAGCTAGCATGTTAGCTAGCTAATTAATTACTAAATGTCTTAATATTGGCTTTTTGCTTAGAAAGCAGGACAATCAAATGGACAGGAACTTGCAGCGTGCTTGAATCAGCCTGTTTGTGTTACTTTTTTGCTCATATTTATGAGGCAGGTACAAACTTGCAGGTGAGAAAGGCTGTCTCAGAGCTCAACATGCATGTGTGTGTGTGTGGGGGGGCAGGATTAGCAAGTAAAAATAAGGCTGCCCCTATCCCTCAGTCTGTCCACTTCCTGTCTCCCTCTCACTTTTGACCAGACTCAGACATGTCTGGCACTTTCACATCTAATCTGTTTAATTTGTTAACATGAAACAGGCATTTTCTTCCCCCCTTTAATACAAAGCTGCTGACATCGGCCTCCAGTGCAAACCGGTGACCCTTAAAACAGCCATAAAGTCTGTTGAAAGGCATCACTTTTTACCCAAACACACACACACACACACACACACACACACACACACACACACACACACACATTTAAGATCACTACGGGTAAAAAGGGCAGTTTATTTTTACAAAAAAAAAAAAACATTAAGAAAAAACAGTTCATAGAATAATTTTTTTTTTACATTTATTTATGTAAATTATGTGTGCACAATTAATTCATTTGCATACTTAATAAAAATGGAATTCTAGATTTAAAATGCTTACGCTTAATAGGACGATTTTTGCAGGATTTTTTTTCTCAAGTTTTTTTTCCAGTTTAAAAGAAATTTAAAAAAGTACCAAAATATTACTGCCTGCTATAAAAAAAATTTTCATTTATTATTATAATTATTTATTTTTTTTATAAAAATGTATTTATTTTTTTTTTTTTTCGCGGAAATTCCAGCAGGTTTAAACATGAACATGTAAAAGGTCGTAAACATTAAAGTTCAGAATCTAGAAAAAAGGAATACATTTTTATATTAAAAATTGTATATTAAATATTATATTAAATTTGAAAACTGATTAGGGATTGCTATGATATAATGTTTCCACTGCAGCATTTCCAAAAATTCTAAAGAAAGTCAGCGTGTATAGAGTACTGAGAGAAAGATATCAAGGAATAAATTACGTGAGTAGGCCGAGTGGGCGGGGCTTAAAAAAATGATTGCTAGAAAAAAGGTGACTTGTGAATATGTTCCTATTAAGATTTTCTTTTGCCATGCTTGCTATGAGTTGAGGTCAGAAATCGAATTTTCTTTTTCTCCTACGAGTCGGTAGACGATGGCTTTGTGACATCACGTCTGCCTAGGTGCTTAATTCCTCTCTCAGCTCTGCCACTTTCTTGTCACCGGGCTCACGAGTGTAATGAATTTAATTCATTCTGATTTCACTAAGCTGCTCAGTGTTCGCTTTTTCTTTTTTCTATTTCTTTTTTAAATTCTGCCCCTCGTTCCTTGTCCCCGCACACCATTCTACCTCCCGCTTAATCCCTGCCTCGTCTAATCTCACGTGAGGAGAGCAAGCACGCTCAAAAGAAAAGAAAAGAAAAGTCAAGAAGAAAGAAAGAAAGAAAGAAAGAAAGAAAGAAAGAAAGAAAGAAAGAAAGAAAGAAAGAAAGAAAGAAAGAAGGCTAAGCAAAAGACATACGGAAATCCTTTTTGTCGGCTTGAATGTAGACAAATGTAAATGTTGGCACACGTTTGTCTGGCACTTTTGGCTGTCAGAAATGAAAGTAAGAAATAGGAGGGAAAAGAGAGAGAGAGAGAGAGAGAGAGAGAGAGAGAGAGAGAGAGAGAGAGAGAGATGGCGAGTGTGTGTGGTGACTTGAGTGAGCGCAACGCACCAATAAATTGTAACAAATGGCATCATGTTATTGTGTATTGTAAAATTATATACTGCTGTAAATTGAAATAATCTGATCTTAGAAAATTAGGCCATAAAAAACATTAGAGCTGAAAAAAAGACCCTTGTGGTGAAGAAGAAGGAGAACAGGAGGAGGAGGAGGAGGAGGAAACAGGCAGCAAATCACAATTGTCAGTGTGGATGCCTGGCTGATGGTGTGTGTGTGTGTGTGTGTGTGTGTGTGTGTGTGTGTGTGTGTGGTTATGGAGGTCAGGACACTGTCTAGGCAGCAGATATGTCTGTGTGTGTGTGTGTGAGTGTGTGTGTGTGTGTGTGTGTGTGTGTGTGTATAGTGCTCTTCCCCGGAGTGAATATGTCCAGTCAGGGATCCAGTCAGGGGATTTGGCCAGTTGAAGGGAGGAGAATGTAAACCAGATGTTGTGTGTGGGAAATAGCTGTGTGCTGTCCACTCCAAGTTTGCACTAGTGTGTCTAACAGGCTGTAAAAACAGCTGCTTCCAGATTCCGTCGCCCCATTTACACTTAGTAAATCACCCATGATTCTCTGCTTCGCCGAGGGCCGAGAGCCCTTTCGGCTCTGCCTACCGACTACCGAGTGTCTCTGTCTCGCAGGAGGCCGAGCTCAGGCAGGAACCTGTTCCTGTTCCTGAGTGTTTATTCGATGCTTCTGAGGTAGCGCTGTGTCTGTAAAGTGGAGTTCAGAATTCCTTTTCTTTTTTACTTTTTCACCTGGACTTTGAAAATCTAAATGTTCTTCTACATAGTTGAACTCACACAATACAAATCATTCGCAACCTTTCATAAAAAAAGGTTAAAAACCTTTAATAATCATTGCAAAATTATGTAAAGTATGTAAACAGTACTGTTTATTGTAAATACTGTATTACATAAAGAAAAACAGGTACAAAAATTTAATTGCGTAAATGCGGGGCAGGGGCACTCACTGGCGCCCCCCAGCTGGTTGTGCCCTAGTTTGCCTATGCCTAGAAACGGTGCTGATCTTCGAGTTTCTCAAACTGACCTTGTGTATATATATGTATATAATTGAATTTAGAGGTCTTTGTGCGTGCTCTTGAGGGGTGGAGCTAATCTCGCTGGGACAAACCACATCTGATGCGTAAGAAACGTTCGGACATCAGAATCCCTCGGCAGGAGAATGACGAAGGAATACGTGGAAATGTAAACCTGTTTGTAGTAATTTACTTAACTGTTTGCTTTAGTGAGACTTCGTTGACACAGTGCAAGAGTTCCTGCACAATTTTTCTCGCATCTCTCATCTGGCTTGTTCTTAGTCTGGATTTCTGTAAAGTAGCTTTGTCACAAAAAAATTGAGTTGAAAATGAGTTTAATAGCTAGCAAATGGGATCTGCTGGATGACATCACTATGTTGCTGGATGCTGATTGGGAGACGTGAAAGAGTGTTCAATTTTTGTATACGTTATTATATACTAATTTAATGGAAATTTAATGGGGCTGTAACTTCCAGAAGTCTTGTGTGTCACTCACAGTAATCAATATCGTTCATAGATACATATTTTATAGCATTCTTTTAAGCTGGCAGGTTTCGTGGCGTCTGTGCATGTATATTGGACAGGGCATGTGTACGAATCGGCATGCTTTTGTTCACCGGGGCACAATGTGGCTGCAAAACTGATTTGCATGTAATTGTTGCCTCGGATTCGCTATGATAGTCATAAACAAGACATTAGCAATTCAAGGTGAGGAATTAGAGGCCTGAGAGACTTCCAGATCACACACATGGTAATGAAGCCCCTGGCTTAATAATGCAAGAAATGTCAGGAAACTTTCCACCAGCCGGGCGGACGCCAGGGAGGCACCGCAGGCCTAGGGCTCGTGTCATCTTTGTTCTAAATGCAAATCAGTTTGTCGTGACATTGACTCCATCAAATATGGAGCGTCGGAGGCATGATGAGAGACCGGCCAGGTCCTTTGCTTTCTCCTCCAGGTCTACTCCATCACACACAGGAGCCATTTGTCAACCCATTAGTATTCAGATATATATATATATATATATATATATATATATATATATATATATATATATATATATATATAGGAAGTGTGGAAAATGAATTAAATATTGATGAATTTCGATGGATGGATGGATGGATGGATGGATGGATGGATGGATGGATGGATGGATGGATGGATAGATAGATAGATAGATAGATAGATAGATAGATAGATAGATAGATAGATAGATAGATAGATAGATAGAATTTCCATTTCCAACTTTTTCCTATTCTTAACCAACAACCAACAAGAGTTCGTAGTGCGAGAGTGTGAATGTTTGAAGCCTTCTTAGCTTTTCCAGACTGCAAAATATAATGAATACAATCTAGACCTTAATAATTTAAGACCCTCAGTGTGCAAACGGCATGCAGTTCAAAGCGAAAACAGCGGTGCCTTAAAGACGAGAGCTTCTAAAGCTCAGGAAAATTCCAAGGTTATCTGAATAAGTCCTGGTTAACAGGATGTCCAGTTTTGAAGTGCGAGTTTGCCGTCCCATGTGCCCAATTTTTTTCTTCAATCTTTCTCCCTTTTTCCTGGTTTCGCTGGCATGAAAGGCCGCAAGTCCCCCCAAAAATAACTCAAAAGGTTAAGATATTAATTAAGTGGCGAGGGCTGAGGAGGAGGATAATGAGAGGCGCTCTTCATAAACAGACTCACTAGTGCTCCACTCGGAGAGCAGGGATGAAGGAACGCACCAAAATCGCGAGTCTGTCGGCTGCCGGTCTCGCCAGTCATTAACGGGAATTACCTTTCAGCCCTGCTAGAAGCCGGCACCTTTTACAGCTGTCATAAGCGGCCCTGGTCATTAGTGCACACAGAGCGAAATTCATCCCAAGCAATTAAAATGGACTGCTACATGTTCATTTGAACACATCTCTAAATATGTGGACCTTTCAGAAGTTAGCTTTTAGTTAAAGAAGAGGAGGAAAACCACTAGGATGTGCTGGCACATGAAAAATAATCAAGACTTCCTGTTTTTTTGTTGATCCCTTTGCTCTTTGCTATTTATGGTTACATTTCATATTATTGCTTACATCAGAGTAGTTAGAAACATGTAGTTGTTCCCTGAACAACATCCCACTGGAGACTCCTTCCTTTTTTACGTACGAGTCCCTGCGAGTCATCCGTTACTATAGAAATGATAATAGAAACGAAGTCAATGAAGCTATAAGTTAGTGACCAATCAGAATTGAGAACTCTTCTTTTATTTCCAACGACTGCATGGAGAAAATGAACACTCCGAATTTTATGTCCGCGACATTAATCGTAAACTGCCTAGCTATTGGCACTTCCCCGGTAATTGTCCGTGGAGTGCTAAGCCTGTTTCCCCTCGCCGAGCCGCGCAGCCTACCATAATAGCCGTGATTTAATTTAGCTATTTAACCTGTAATTCCAGCAATATTTATTGAAGAGCGAGGGGAGAAAATTGGGCCATTAGGCACTGAGGATGAATACACCGAGATGAAAATGAACACGCCTAACTGGTAGTTGACCTTCGCGTTCTGTGGTGGAATTTTATTAGCGTGGCCCGCTGTAATTACCGCAAATTGAATCATAGAGAAAAACTGAAATCATTTGGTAATGAGGAGTTTTTTTGTTATTATTATTATCCGTTATTGCACTTTTGCGACTGGGCTGCGGGTATATGACGTCCCTCACACACACACACACAC
>NC_060891.1:2252500-2275000 GCF_014805685.1 Silurus meridionalis
GCGAGGTCAATTTGCTGGTTAATTTGCCATTCCACTCCACGCTGAGGGATTGTTTCCAGGCAATATTTTCTACTTAAAAGGACAGTGAGTTTGGTTAAAAAGTTCTGCTAATGTTGTGTTATTAAAAGGGTGGACGGCTTTTCAGGGGGTGCAATAATAGGAAAAAAAAAGAAAAGAAAAACATTTGAGAGATTCTTAATGGAAGAGCAAATAATACCCTTAAGCTACTTTAAATGCCAAAGACCTTGACACAGAATAACAAACTTAGCAAGAATTTTTTCCCCTCACAGCCTCTTAAATCTCACCAAGTATTTTCTCTTCTTTATTAGAAACCATTTATCTTGATGGACCCATTTTTTTTGCCTTTTTTATTTGTTTCCTAGAGGGGACAAGTTTATTTGTTTGATAGTGATAAGAGTCCCTTAAATCACAGTTTAAGTTGTTCTTTTGCAATTTAGTGCCATATTACTTTGGCATCCTGGAACGTCCTCGATGCTCTGAGGGGTTTCCGGGTTTAGAACGTGCAGCACTAATAATTCCGTCATTTGCGAGAGGGAAGATTAAAGACGAGTTGCTATAGGAGATGTCATGTTCCCACAGTGCTAACCCATCAGAGCCCGGGTATGGAAATGCTCTTGTCATGAGCTTGTCAAGTATGTGCAGTGCTCTTCACAGGACAGCGTGATGAGTGAGACCGTGCCTATTGCCCAGGGTGTGAGGCAAATTTTGAAGCATGTCAAATGCCCCAGAGCAAAGCTCGTTCTTTGAAACATCCCATCGCTTTTCTCTGAGACCGCACGCTTCATTTAAAAACCATGCTACCACACGGAATTTCCCACTGTTTTTAACAGCGTTGTTAAATGTTTCTTCTTTCATGCGCAAATGACTAAAAGCTTCTCTTTTTCTTTGTCTTCTTTGCTTGCAGGTAGAGATGAACCTTCGAGCTACATTTGTACCACATGCAAGCAACCCTTCCCAAGCGCCTGGTTCCTTCTGCAGCACACCCAGAACACCCACGGGATCCGCATCTACCTGGAACCCAATGGCTCAAACACTTCGCTCACTCCACGGATCACTCTTCCACCTCCTATCGGTGCTGAGTCCATACCCCAGTCTCCTCTCACCAATTTCTTAGGGGACAACAACCCCTTTCATCTGCTCCGGATGACCGGGCCGCTGCTCCGAGAGCCCACACCGGGCTTCGTCGAAAATCGTCTCCCAAACACCCCCCCCTTTGTTAGCCCCCCTCCACGCCACCACCTAGATCCCCATCGCCTGGAACGCCTTAGCGCCGAGGAAATGGGTTTAATTTCCCAGCATCCCAGTGCCTTCGAGAGAGTGATGCGCTTGACACCCATGGCCATGGAGACCCAGTCCATGGATTTCTCGCGTCGTCTGCGAGAGCTAGCGGGCAACAACAACTCCACCCCTCCGCTCTCACCCAGTCGTGCCAACCCTATGCACCGCCTCCTCAATCCCAACCCCTTTCAGCCGAACCGCAAGTCGCCCTTTCTGAACACCCCTCCACTGCCACCAATGCCCCCAAACAGCAGCACGCCACCACAGACGCAGGACAAGAGCAAATCTTGTGAATTCTGTGGAAAGACCTTCAAGTTCCAGAGCAACCTGATAGTGCACCGTCGAAGCCACACAGGAGAGAAGCCTTATAAGTGCCAGCTGTGTGATCATGCCTGTTCTCAGGCCAGCAAGCTAAAGCGCCACATGAAAACCCACATGCACAAAGCAGGCTCGGTGACGGGTCGCTCGGATGATGGTCTCTCTACCACAAGTTCACCTGAGCCAGGCACTAGTGATGTCACAGGGGATCCGATGAAGAACAGGGATGGTGACTTCCAAGGTGAGGGACTAGGGCCAGACAATGAAGAAGAGGAAGAGGATGAAGAGGAAGAGGAGCTGGAGAATGAGAGTAGGCCTGAATCAAACTTCAGTATGGACTCAGAGTTCTGCCGTAACAGGGAGAACGGCTCTAAACCCCCAAACGATGAAAAGAGCCTCTCCTTGGGTAAAATGGTAGACAATGTGGGGCTGAACTCAATTCAGCAGTACAATAACTTGATTGTTGACAATCGCAAAAGGCTTCCCTTCTCAAAGAGGGGATCTGATGGACAGAGAGACACGGGAGATGAGGACTCTGTGGTGGAGGAAATGGACCATGTGGAGCGGGCCACCGTGAACGGCAGGAACTGTGGCTCAGGCGATTCTTTCTCAGGCCTCTTCCCTCGCAAGCCCACCCCTATCACCAGTCCCAGTCTCTCCAACTCCTCCAAAAGGATCAAAATAGAGAAAGACTTGGACATGCCCCCAGCATCTCTAATCCCCTCAGAGAACGTCTACTCCCAATGGCTGGTGGGGTATGCAGCATCACGGCACTTCATCAAAGACCCCTTCCTCGGCTTCACTGATTCCAGACAATCGCCATTCGCCACCTCCTCCGAGCACTCGTCAGAAAACGGCAGCCTGCGGTTCTCCACCCCTCCTGGGGACCTGCTGGATGGGGGCCTTTCTGGACGCAGTGGCACTGCCAGCGGTGGCAGCACACCTCACCTATCTGGAGGCCCGGGACCAGGACGTCCTAGCTCGAAAGAGAGCCGGCGCAGCGACACGTGTGAGTTCTGTGGCAAGGTTTTCAAGAACTGCAGCAACTTGACGGTGCATCGACGCAGCCACACGGGCGAGAGGCCCTACAAGTGCGAGCTGTGCAACTATGCCTGCGCGCAGAGCAGCAAGCTCACCCGCCACATGAAGACGCACGGGCAGCTCGGTAAGGAAGTGTACCGCTGTGACATTTGCCAAATGCCCTTTAGCGTCTACAGCACGCTAGAGAAACACATGAAAAAGTGGCATGGCGAACATTTGATGACGAACGAGGTCAAAATTGAACAAGCTGAGAGAAGCTAAGCCAGATTTCCCAATTGCCTCACAATTTCTTGAATCTAAAAAAGGGTAGCTGGATACTCTGTTTGTTTTCATTTTCAAATAATAATAATGATTTGAATTAGATTTGCCTAAGAAACTGCCATCTGAGAAAAAAAAAAGACAGAAGTTAACTGAAATTGGAGCGGGTCTATACTGCCTAGTTTGGCTTTTTTTTTTCAGTCTGTCAGTCTAACAATGGACAAATTAGATGATGTTTAAATGGAGCCTTTAACTGTGCAATAATTTCTGTATTTATTGGATTTCGTAATGTTTTGGCATGTGCAGGTGCGTTTTTCTTTCCTTTTTTTGGTTCATTTTTCAAATGCTGTGATTTCTTTTTCTTGTTGTTTTTTTAAACCCAGACAAAACAAAAAAACCTGAGATTTAATTTCTTTTTGTATCCACAACAGAGTACAGTTTGAGAGATTTTTAGGCCGCTGCTCATGAAATTGTATATTTAAGCTACATGTAATTTCTTGAAGAGAAGCCGGGTTCGATCTTAAATTTTTTTTTTTAAGAAACTGAGAAAGCTATCTTTTTTTATTTTTGTTTGTCTGACTAGTCATATTAGGACATAAGCGAACAACAATCCTTAGACTTTGTAGCGTGATCGGATTTCAGACGTGTCAATCTAATTGGAAATGTAGCACTGAATGTCGGATGTGACAGTAAATTTGGACGGTTGTGGAACTCGGGTTCTATGTAAACTAGTTCCGGTCCTAAGTACCGACCCAAACAAGTTCTTGCTCAGATGCTTAAAAAGCGTACGACCTTTATTAACCCCAGCAGGTCTGAACTCTTCTCTTTTGTGACACTGACTCCTTGGTCGCTCGTTTTCTCCGAGTCGTTTGTGCCGGCACTTCCTGAGCTAGAGCAAACTCCGACTATCAACACGACTACCTAACTAGCTATGATTAGCGCCACGTATCTTTGTGGCTAATTCTAACCACACTGACATTCCACAGGCAGCCATACAGTCTTATATGAGTCGATATCGAAAAATATGCAGGAAAAAAATACTATTTATTACCTTAGCTAGCACCTCTGAATCATTCCCATGATTTGATGTACGTTGTTGAATGTTCGGGGGCAAGATGTTTAACTGATTTTGCAGGATTAGCAGAAAATGCTTCAGTCATACACTCAATCATACGTCAAAAAGTGCATTGTTTATGTATATACCAACAATCTTTGAGAATTCCATTTATAGTGTACTGTAAAGGTGAATACATACACAAGTCGTATGCACAGAAAAAAATTGTTTTAAAAACTTGTTTAAGTGAAAACAGTAAGACTTTCTTTTTTCTTTCTCTCTTCTCATTCAGGACTTCCTGTGATGTGTAGTTGAAGTAGCAACACGCATAAAGAATGCGCAGCTGAAAATGTTTTTTTTTTTTTTTTTGTAACGCCATTCCCCGCCATTCCTTTTCTTTGCTCCCCTCTCCTCGATTCGTATTTTTTTACCACACAAGGGCCAACGATTTATAAAACCGAGGAGATTTCATATATATAAAAAGACAGAAGAAGAAAAAAGAAGAGAGAAAATCAGCCGCATCTTTTTGCAGTTGGTCCCCTAGCCCCGCTCCCATGTCCCACCTTCCCCCCCGCACTTTATGATTTGTTCTGTGCATTCATGACGTCACGGAGAAAACGGCTTCTGAGCAAGAAATTACGCGAAAAGGATTTTTTTTATTTCATTTTATTTATTCCAATTTTTTTTTTTTTTTTTTTTTTTTGCGAAAGGGATCATCTGAGATTTGAGTGCCCGTGTTGCAAGGCTTGGCTTTCGCAATGCCGGCACTATAAAAGTGAAACAAATTAATTTATTGGGACGGATCTTTTTTTTTTGTACTGCCGTATCAATTTGACATGAGTGTGCCTTGAATACTGAATACTGATCTTCCTATTTATTGTCTCACAAAAGACAAAATGCAACGTGGGTTGATATTATTTTTTTTTTTGGTGCAAAAAAAAAAAAGCCCGTAGATGTAATCTGCTTTTAAAAAAATAATAATAAACGAATCAGCGATCATGAATCATTCTTGAATAAAGATTCTTGATAAAGAATTAACAGCACAATAGTGATGTGTCTGTGTTTGTAGATATGTATGTACATATAGCACAAACACTCACACACACAGACACAGACATTCTAGACGTATATATGTATATTTCTTCACATCAGGATACGACGGAATCCCTTGGTTAAAAACTGTACATTGTTTTCCTGATTATAAATTTTTTTTTTTTACATTTTTATTTTGTTTTGAATTTTTTATTTTTTATTTTTTGCTACAAATGACAAGGAAGAGACTGGATGAACATCAGGAACTACAGAAACTAAAAAAAAAAGACTTTAGTGCACTCTGTCTTAAAATACGTTTACAGTATTGAAACAAGTACAAGGATTAAATGATATTTCTGTGTATATGTGTTTTAAAAGTATTTTTGTTTGTTTCTTTTTTTTATTTGATTTTCGCTTATAAAGTTTCTCTGAATGCCACAGTGGCTATGTGTATATTGTTTTTTTTTTGTTCGTTTTTTTTGGTGACGGGGTTTTAGTATATATATAAATATATAAATATAAATATATATATTACTTTTTCTTGTTTACTGTAAAAGTATACCAGTATTTGTAATATTGCAGAATGCCTGGGCATTTTACAAAAAAAAAAGAAAAAAAAAAGTTTTTTAATGATTTTTTTTCTTTGTTTGTTTGTTTCGTTTTGCAGTCCTATTTAAATGGTGGGTCTCGGTTAATTCTTTTGTTTGTTTGTTTGATTTTTTTTTTACGTTTTTGTCACTGTAAGTGTACAAGTCTTTCGTAGCTTTCTGCATTGGGTGTGAAAATACAAAGTCAAATTAATGAAAGAAGAGAACTTCAAAAAGGGGCCTGTGATGATGATGATGATGATGATGATGATGATGATGATAATGGAGATGATGATGATGTCAGGATGAACCCCTTTGCCGCTTCAAACTATAATAATTTCCAGGAACAAAAATCCCTGTCATCTGTATGTTTTTATTTAAACTGCAATGGATTCTTTCGAAGAAAAATATACGTCTTTGTAACGAATAATGTTTGGACCTTGTGATGCGACATGGCCCCGCCCTTTTGAGCCCCGCCCCTTTATGCTCCCCAATACCACCTAACCCCAAGATGCCACAGTAGATCATTTATGAATTTTTACGGCAGAATAAATAACGAAAAGCATTTCCGAACGTGAAACTGTTAAGAAGGGATTGAAACAAGGTTGTCCCACAGCCTTTTCACTGTAGCTGCATATATGACAGTAAATATTTCTTGCTCACTATTATATTGGTTGTAAATATTTCTTTTTTCTTTTCTTTTTTTTTATTGCTTACCCAGACTTTTTTGCTTTTAAATTTTTTTCTTTGTATGTGTTGGGAGTGGCCCCGGGAGCAGCCTGTCTTTTACCTGTTCGCCCCCCCTCCTCCACCTCCGGCCCTGTGTGTTCGATTCTGCGTGTAAAAAAAAAAAAAACACAAAAAAAAGAGAACAAAAAAAATGCGGTTCTGTATGGAGCCTGCAATGTGCAGCTCTCTTAGCATGAGAAGAATAGAGCACAAATACAAACTGTTTTACTTGTTGAACTCATTTGCGCTGGTTTGTGTCGTCATTTACTTCACAGTATGCATGGGGAAGACTGGACAGACTCGATATCTACATCAGTCTGTCTGTCTCAGTATGGTAGATTTACCTTCTGCACACAGTTACATTAATCGCATTTTACATTTACCTCATTTATACAACTGAACACTTGGAGGGTTAAGGGCCTTACTCAAGGGCCCCTCATTGACAGCTTATGTCTAAAAACTGATCTACCACATACACTAGCTTACACCCCACATACCTATACACACACAGACAAACATATATATATATATATATATATATACACTCACACTATATAGACAAGGACATCTGTGCATAAGATTGGTATTTGCTTTTTACACTCACTTTCCGCGGTGCAGTTCAATAAGGTTTACAACTTTACAGCAGGAGATCTTTTCACTTCTTCCAACCCATGCAAAGCAGATCTTCATAGAGCTGATTTTGTGCACAGGTTGGGATCTAGTTCAAAAGTAGTGAAAATCTAATTCTACAGGATCCAGAGACATCCTATACAATTATAGGTTACGTACATTGTGGTAACAATTCAGGGAAGATCCACATACTGTTGGAAAAGTCTGGTGTCCTAGAATTTCTGTCCATTTTGACATCGATGCAAGTGAGACAATATTGAGCATTGGAGCATGGCATTGACACATTAATCTATAATAGACACTAGACCAGGTGTGTCTAATCATGCCTGAATATTACGTTTTATATGTCAGATAAATGTGGTACCTCAATAAAGTTCAAATTCAAGTTTATTTCTTTAGCACGTTTCACAATCGACATTGTCTCAAAGCAGCTTTACAGAACTTAAAAATTAAGGGCCCATCACATGAGTTCCATCCTGCTCCTTTAAGCAAACCATATCTGCAGAACTTCACATCCAATTTAACATCAAACATTTTTGAGAGCTACAAAAGTAACAAAATACTTACCTTGCAGATGAATTTGGCAGAGAATTCATTTGCCATTTCATTTTACGAGCTGAGAGGCTTCAGAATATATGGTGCCATTTCCAATATGGGAATGAAAATGATGATGATGATGATGATGATGCGCCCTGGGTTTTGCGGTACATTGTGAGAATTTTTAGGGAGTGAACGTTCTACTCGGACAGCCCTTAAATATGGCCTACGTTCTGATCAGTGCACTGAAAGAAGATTGAGACGCAAATTCAGACAGTGCTGTAATATACAAATGGTACTTAATTGCTTGTGCTCATTAACCTCAAAATGTGAATCAGGCACAAACAGTCATGTGACACGAGTGTCGTAAATCAGATGCAGGGGATGATAGGAATCGTAGTTTGTAGATAAAATATTTTTTTTTATAGAATATGAATAGAATATAAAAATATATACATATATGAAAGAATGAAATAAAATATAAAGAAAATAAATCTAATGAAAATCTGAAGATTAAATATATGGTGGATTAAAAAAATAATAAATCTTCTATACAAAATATTTATATAATATTAAAGTTAATAATTTGTATAAATTCAAAAATACTTGTTTATATGTAGTAATATACAGATAAGAAAGAATATGTTTTAATAATAAACATATATAATATATTTCCTTATAGATAGTTATTCACTTTTTAGATATACTGTATATGTATATATGTTTATATATAAAAAGTTAAATATATTATAATTAATCATTATAATTGGATAAATTGATACACAAATGAATACACAATCAACAAATCGATTTGAAAGCCGAAATATTTTAAATGACAAAAAAAATGGATCCATAGTACATCCATAATATAATAACATCATAAACAAAAGATGTCATGAATGTAAATGAATAAGAGATTTACCATGAAAAGTCAACATGGAAATGAACAAGTGGACAATAAAAAAATTACATTTAATACTTAAAAATCAATCAAAAGCACATTATTAATTATAAATGCATTGAGAAATATACCAAATAGAAGTAACTGTGGTGTTTAAAAAAAAGCAAATAATGACCGATTTACGCTCTAAAACAGACAGCGAACCGATCGTCCTGTTAAACCATAATGCAACACATTGAACAAGGAATAAAACACAATGACGCATGAAAAAAAAATCACACGAGGTCCTGTGATGCAACCGAATACATAACAAAGTTGCTGTTACTACACAAAAATTACACTTAATTTAATAATAAAGGACACAATGAGGATTTATGGATTTATGGATACATATTTATTTCAGAATTACATAAAAGTTAAAAAATCCAGGTATAGATTTTACTCACTCTGGGACTGGAGAATCCTTCTTTAATAAATAATCCACTATAACAATTACATGCACAAACGTGGAGAGTCTCTATGTTACTATATAGATGCTAACATATAAACGAGAGAAATATTGGATAAATCGCATGTGTGTGTGTGAGTGTGTGTGTGTGTGTGTGTGTGTGTTGTGCTTTATGGAACTGCACAAACTGACCCCAAGGTCACACGGTCAAAGACGAGGTCACAGGAACCTTGGACATCAGACAGGAAACAGCAAAAACACACAACAAGCATATGGAAATGTTCTCACTTTGACATCAAAATTAGTCTGAGGCCATTTTGTATGAAGTATCTCTGGCGTTGTGTAAGTGCGAGATGGAGGGAATCGGATCCTCTCTCTGAGTGACGCCGAGCTCAGCAGGTGCCCGATAGCTGGCAGGCGCTGGGCGCTGAATTAGCGCTCATCCCATCATTAAGCCCCAGCTCATGCTCAACTCTCGGCGGTGTTAAATACGCCGTTCCCCTCGGTCAGCCATCAAACATCCTCCCAGCTTAGCCTACGGGGCTTTCACACTTCACTCAGCAGAAGGAAGGAAAAAAAAACACAGAAGAAGAGAAAAAAAAAAGATTTCACGTCCTAAACCGACATGAGAAGCACAAACACAGAGAGGAAGTGTGGAACTCTGCGTACCCGAAGTAGACTGGTTTTTCTCATCTTACACAAAAGGTTCATAAATCACATCATCCTGTCGCACCTATACACTCGTGTTTTTATTTTAGTTTTATTTCCCCTCTGGTTATTGACTCCAACTTCATCGTTGGCTGAAAAACGGCTTCTCGTAAATCAGCAGGACGAAAGGCGCAAATCTTTAAACCTATCAGCAACAGTTCAATGGAAACAAAAGCCGATATTAAACCCGAAGACACCTGTGAAAATTCTTTACTCTGGATTTGGGGTCAAGTTTTCTTTAAAAAAAAAAAAAAAACCACAGGAAAAAATGGAAGACAGGTTTTAAAACTAAGGCGTGTCGAGACAGAACTGGGAATCAGGACGAGTCTTGATTTGGCATCAGTTTCAAGGCAAAAGGGTAATTAAGCCTGTCCCTGACTGGCCTGCACTTTGAAGTCCCCCATAGGGGGGATTAGTCCCAGTAAAGTGAAGGAGAGAGAGAGAAAGGCAGAGGGAAAGGAGGGAGGGAGTGAAGGCAACTCAAACTCTCTCCCTCATACTCCACTTGAGTCATGTGTAAGCCAGTAAGCATCAGGAGTCCAAGTGAGCAGGAACTCAGAGTCCTCATCGTCCTGCTCTACTTTTTTTTTTAAAGATTTTTATCAGATTAAACGTCCAACATTTTTTCCACTTTTCAATCCACTCCTTTACCCCTTGTGTCTTCTTACTGGTTTGTAAGCCTGAATTCTTGGGTCAGATTGGTCATAAGATGATTCATTAATTAGTTTTCGATGACAGCAGCTCTGACTAAAGTCTCTAGTATGTTGTTGTTTCTATAGTAACAACTTACACAAGAAAAAAGGTTGCTTTTTCTGTTTATGGAATGAGTCTCGAGTGTCAGCGCTTTGTAACAAGCTGTCAGCGATGAAATACCGTAATTTCCGGACTATTAAGCGCACCCAAATATAAGCCGCACCCACTGAATTTGACAAAGATTTATATTTTGAACATAAACACGCCGCACCTGTCTATAAGCTGCAGGTGTCTACACTGAAACTAATAAACTTTACACAGGCTTTAATGAAAGACAGGGTCTGTTACACGGCTTGTATCTAAACAGTAGCCTACCAAGAAAGTCATTGTTCACTGTCTTCCTCCTTCCTTTCACAACTATTTCTCCTGAGAGTTTTTCTTTTGGCATCATCGTGCGTTTAAAAATCACCATCGGTGAAGCTTTTCTCCCGATGCCGTGCAGCTCAGAACACAAGTGTTTTTTCATGCCGGTTGTTTTCAGCGTGACGAATGATTCGCATTTCCTGTAGACAGTCCGAGTGAGCGGCAGGTCAAACGTCAGAGGAACATCATCCATATTTATGATGTGGTGCGGCCCGATTCAGTGGGAGCGCATCTGATTTAATATAAAGAGTTTCATTGGTTCACCTGAACCCGTTCGGCAATTTCATTGGTCTAATGTTATGGGGCTCAGTTTTTTGGCTTGAAGTTTGTGAAACCGGGAAAAACCCTGGAAAAATCCATAAATTAGCCGCTTGGTTGTTTAAGCCGCGGGGTTCAAAGCGTTGGAAAAAAGTAGCGGCTTATAGTCTGGAAAATACTGTAGTTGGAAAAAATCTACTGCTAATAATGAAAATTGGAAAATAATCAATTTTGTGTTTGACATTAATGGAATGAGTCTCCAGTGTCAGTAACAGTAACAGATCATTACCAAGGACGTATAATACACTATGTACACAAACAGATTGGAATGTGCTTATGTGAAACATCCCATTCCACTTTTTTGTCCACATTTGCTGATATAATAAGCTCCACTCTTCTGGGAAGATGTTCCACTAGATTTCATGGAGATTCATTCCGTCTCAGCGGTCACATTCATTCTGTTCAATAGGGTTGAGTTCAAAGCTCTATAGCAGGAGATCTTCCACTCCAACCCATGGAAAGCAGATCTTCATGAAGCTGGCTTTGTGCACAGGAACATTGTCATGTCGGAAGAGGTTTGGGTCTCCTAGTTGAAGTGAAAATCTCATGCTACCACATCCACAGACGTCCTATACAACTATGTACCTCCAGTTATTCACGTTTCTGATGTTAGTGTTTCAGATTTGCGGTTTTCTCCGTAACGTGACAAGCTGCAATTTTTGTCTTGTTAACTTTAAGAGAAAGAAATAAGAGAGACACCAGCGAGGGAACAGCTGTTTATAGCTGCTATAATGCAGGGTAGAAATGTTCCACGGACATTCCACGACATTCAGTGGAACTGTAAACGGACAAATGCGTAAATAACAGTAATCGTAAGCACACGGATGTAGAATTAGATGAATGAAACACTTGTGCCGTTAATAGAAAACTATTTTCTTCAGGATGCAAACGCACTTTTTCTTTTTCTCCGGTTATTCCTCCTATCACAACACATGATGCAAAGAAAACTCTTTGCTCGTTTTTCCAGTAGAGGTTTTACATTTTGACACTGAAAAGCTTTTTTTTTAAAAAATCATTAATAATACGAATGAAAAATGTATAAATAATACATCAGATTAGGAAGGTTGACCTGTGATGATGCACAATGTTGTTTGACAAAAGTAAAAGAAAATCGCAAGGATGCAATGAAAGGTCAATACATATGATGGTGCACGCACACACACACACACACACACACACACACACACACACACACACACACACACACAATAGGAATGCTTGTCAACTGGCAATGAGATAGGTGAGGAAAAGTGAGCTGAGGTGGAGGTTAATGTTTCATATAATCTGACTGTATTTTTATTAGCCTATTCATTCACATGATAACAAAAGGAGTGAGTGTCTAAAAGAATAATTTTGTGTGTGTGTGTGTGTGTGTGTGTGTGTGTGTGTGTGTGTGTGTGTGTGTGTGTTGAACAATGCTAATGGACTATTTTGTATATACATCTTGCCTCTGCATTCAAATATGTGTAACCTATAGTATGAATATATATGTGTGTGTGTGTGTGTGTGTGTGTGTGTGTGTGTGTGTGTGTGTGTGTGTGTGAGAAATGTAACCCAGTCTCTCATTAGCCTTCTTTTGCTTACTTTCATTACATAAACATTGGTGAGATTGAAAGCCACATGCGCAACGCATTCAGATGCTATGGAATTATTTCGTGCTGAGCTCCGTTGCTCTAACAGACGTCCCCTCTCATTAAATGCAAACTTCAAGTGCTTCATTTTTTTTTTCTGAGGAGGGGGCTTACGGAGAGTGTGTACTGACAGGTACGACACTTCTTAAGACTCCCAGATCAACGTGGCTATTCTCCTGCGCCCTAAAAAATCCCCCGGCGGCCCTGAAAGAGTGACGGCACAGGAATTTGGCGTCGGACAGAAGGCGGGGAGGCCTTAAAGACAGAGTGTGAGTAAATACAACTACTTCAAAGTGGATAGTGTGTGTGTGTGTGTGTGTGTGTGTGTGTGTGTGTGTGTGTGGGGACTTTGGTGGACGAGCAAAGACGGTGTGGAAGAGATGACGCACCTAATTACGCAGGGAGAGAAAAAGGAGTCTCAGTGGAGGATGGTTCATTGAGGGAGTCAAGGCGAATCAGGGGAATCCCCAGACTTGGGTTGTAATTATTACCACTATTATTCACCCAACTTGTCCTTGTCCAATTGATTGGCATGGCTGTTTCATGGCTGTTTCCAAAAAAGCTCTCTCTTCCTTCTCGGTCTCTTCCCTTTCCCTTCGTTTGCCTGCCTGACAGCATGACAAATGACAAGAAAACTAATCAAAGACATTCAAATCAATTTGAGGCCTCGGCAAACGCACCGGCTCCTGCCAAAGCTGTGAAAAACGAGTGCTGATGTGGAAAAAAAAAACTAGGAGTGTCTTCCATTGAGTGTTTTCGACAGGACCGCATGAGATACTTCGGAATAGTGATACAGTTTTCAGAGACATGATATGAAGCTTTGCGCATACATTTGCTCGATTTTCCGTTTCTGAAAATAAAGAACAAAAAAGTCTTACAAATCAAAGAAAAACTATTTATTAGACCTGTTGAAATGTTCGTTGTGATTGGTCGGAAGGTGCGGATTCTTTTCCTACAACAGCACCTCGTGTGGTTGTGAATAGACACAGAAATTGGACAAGGCGTATAAATGGACTTAACAATGTGTTGAATTGTCTAAATAGCTTCGTTTTCTATAAAGTCACATTTACAGAAGTCTCCAGTCTCAGTACCTGGTATCGATCAGAGGTAAAGCTCTAACCTTTCCGAACCTTCTTCAGCAAACAGGATCTTAGTCTTTCCAGTGTCTCTGTACCAAAGCACATGCACCTGTTTACACTGACACTTCAGAAATCAAGAATTCAGAGAGGCTGCTGAAAAAACTGACGTTTATTGCTACGCGCAGAAAAAAAAAACAGGATTGAGAATTCTCAAAAAATGTAACGTTTTAAAAGAGGGAGGAAACCTATGAACCCCGAGGAAACCTGCATGGACAGTGAGGGATGTTGGGAAAAAGTGTCGCTGAAAAGTTATTGAAAATAATTTCTTCACATTTCACCATAGCAGTGATTCTGAAATTCACTTATTTCATTCTTTAAGTGAAAATGCTTTCTGTTCTTTAAAACACACACACACACACACACACATCTGTGAGCAAGCGAAGGCACCGGCGAGGTGCGAGGTGCCTTTTTGATATTCAGATTCGCCTGCCTACACAGAGCATTATGACACATTTGGATGATCGCATTGTGGGATTAGGAGGCTGCCTTGTCATTTTCAACAACAATACGGCGATTTAGGGATGCTATTTCTCACAGTGCGCCACGCATTAACGCCGGGCCTGAAGATTTACATAAATCTTTGTCTTAAGATGAAAGAAAAAAACGCAAAAAAAGAGGTTTCGAGACAATGAAGTTAAGCTTTGGAAATGTGAAAAAGAAAGTGTGTGTGTGTGTGTGTGTGTGTGTGTGTGTGTGTGTGTGTGTGTGTGTGTGTGTGTGTATAAAAGTATGAAAGAAAAAGTTTTCTATTGGAAATCAATCTACTTTTGATACAAAGATACGTAATGCCCTCGTTTTCATGTCCTCAGAAAAAAAAAAAGAAATGTGTGTGTGTGTGTGTGTGTGAGAGAGAGAGAGAGAGAGAGAGAGAGAGAGAGAGAGAGAGAGAGAAAGAGAGAGAGAGAGAGAAAGGGGATAGAGAGCAGCCGTAAAGCCATGCTTTCAGGCCGGGGTTAGTGGCGCGTCTTTCCCCCTCGAATTGCTGTGCTCCTTAATCTTATTGCCTGTGGCAGTCATTTTGAAAAGTGACCTAGATTGTTTCACCACCACTCGCTGATTGGATTCATCCACCGTGATTGCGAATCGGTTTACGGCACGTCGCAGGCTGGAGATCGGAGCCGCAATCGGACCGCTGGTGGCCATTTTGATCGGGCTCCCCTAATCCATGATGCAGACTTTCAAATCGCTGATTGCGATGGTTTGCAAGTTGTAGTCAGCTCGATGTACGATCACCGGGCCTCATTCAGAATGTCTCAGGACTGTCTACGTAACACCGTTCGCAGGAGCATTCATGAAATTTATTCGTAACATGACTCACCAATGGTAAACTTAAGTGGCCGAAATCAACCGGATGCAATCGCGCAAAAATTGTTTAATACCAATTTGAAAAAGAAAGATCCAATACAAATTAAGATAAACAAGCCTTGAATTAGGACAAACAATGCAATCTAGTGCAATAGGAAGAATTAGTGCATGTCTCTCATAGCTGACACCCTTCAACAACTGAGCTGCTCTCTAGAAGCTTTGCCTTTTATCTAGATTTGTGAGCGGGGCTAGCCCAGCTAGCTGAGCACACTCTCGAATTGAAATGATGATCGAGGATGAAGAAAATTCGCATTACCACGTGTGAACATGTTTATTCAGGTTTCATACAGAAAATGTTTTAACACAAATATGCAATATTCATGAATAAATGCAAATTTGTCTAAACTTCAAACCTGATCTAATCTATGAGCAAATGTGGATCATTTTTATGAATCTATTTTATTGGAAATTCTGAAAATGATGATCTCAATGTAATAACTTCAACAATATACCACAAAGAAAGATACTAGTATGTCAATACTGTGCTTCGTTGTAGTCTGAGTTGAGAATTTACTCCAACATCTCCATTATTTCTACATTAGATCTCTGAAGGTTACTGGCAAGAGGTGGAAGATGCTCATTTTAATCTCATTTGATTTTAATTTAAAGAATGTTGCTAGCGATAACCGCGTCCCCCTTGCGACTGCTCGCTGGAAAAACAACCATAAACAAAATGAATGACATTTGTGTCTTTCCAATTATAACAACAGTATATACGCTTACACTCCACCTAATATCATCGAATTATTTACACTCGCTAAACGTTACTTAAAACGTTGCGTTAAATTGTTTGTCTCTAATGAGCGACCGAGATGGCATGAAGAATCCTTGAGAGGAACCAGACTCCCCCCAATTCCCCTTTGTTAACGACAAAACAACAAGCCGAACGAGGCACTGCCTCTCTTTTGCATGATCACAAACACTTCCCCTGCATCCCAGGCCAGGACACAATCCGGGATCCATATGTCCGGCGGATGATGCCCCGCCCCACTGCTATGGTAAATAAGTGCGGCAGGAGTCGAGCCGTGGAAACACTTTGGTGATTCTAATTCCACACGAAAGGTCGTTATTTATTGCTTTTCCCCGCCTGAAGCAGAAGGCCGTGCCCGTCCCTCCATTCCTCCTTCATAACGCTGCTTCGTCCCTCAGCCCGATATAATAAAATAAACAAATGGCAAGTGAGTGAACTTGAATAACCACAAAAAGGTTATTTACATTTGCAGAAACTTCAATCGGCATCAATGCTGACAGGGGCCACACTCCTCCATCAGATAGCACACATACTCTGTGTGTGTCTTTGTGTGTGTGTGTGTGTGCCTTCTCATTGCTCTGGGATGTTTTTGTTCATTCTGGTGTGATCGGTTCCCAGGGTCTGGAGTCCTCCGTAACATGACATTGTAATCTTGGCCATGTTTTATTTATGGACTGTGCCGGAGCAGATAACGGCTGTTTTAACAAACAAAGATGATTGCTTCAGGGGCCGCTCACTCATCCCGGGGTAATTAAGGCAAAGTAGCTCGTTGGGTTAGCATGCACCCGGCTATCTATTATTTCACTTTAAAAAGGCTGCGTGTGCGTGTGTGTGTGTGTGTGTGTGTGTGTGTATATATGTGTGTCCGTGCACTCGGAGTAGGTTAAAGGAGAGCGTTTGAATCAAAAGGTCTTTTGTCATGTCCTATCTGGACATTAATGGTCTCACTGTAGTGCTATCTGAGAACCTGAGGACCAGGAGGCTAAAGTAAAGGAAATAAAACACTCTGCAGACTGCCGTAATGGCAAATTAAGGAAAAATTTGAGTTACTGAAAACCGCTTTTACAACTGCACCTGATTCTTTTACTACATCAGCACGTGTATCACGTCTCCTAACGATTACAATTTTTATTTTATTAACGAAGGAGTACTTTTTATCCGTTTATTGTTTAATTAAAAGTCATTCACTCTTTTTTTCTCGCACCTGATGTTCATAATTTAAAAAAGACCTACTAAAAAGCTTTTAGTATTATAATTTGTCTTTGTTGAATTGGGTCAGCTAATAAAATCTGTCTCTGTGAGTTCTCACTGGTTGTTCAATGCAAGTCTACATGATTGAGCTGTTATTATCTAAATGATGACCTATTATAAGACATATGTGCTCACACTATCGTCCACACCTGCTGTCCAATCAGAATGAAGAAATCAAGAACCGTGCAGGGAATAAAATCAGAAACCCGAATCCTATTTGTCGTCCACCGCCTTGCAAGATGATAATATTAAATTTTTTTTTTTTTTTTTTTGAAATCCAGAAGTAAAAATTGAGGTTTGCAGATTGATGGTGAAGATGGCAGGGACAGTGGGGACAACGAGGACAGCGGGGACGGTGATGTGTTTGCTGTAAGCCCTGTCCCTCGCCATGTTTATTTGTAAACTGAGCAGACAATATGAAAAGCTGGGCTGTATAAAGACTCCGGGATGCCAGCTGGCTCAGGGTATTTACCCCTCAACACACACACACACACACACACACACACACACACACACACACACACACACACACACATACACCCTCAGACAATGCCAATCTCTTAAGCAGATGCCTAAATGCACACACACACACACACACACACACACAAACATATATGCATACAAAACCAGAAACTCAAGTGTACACTGACCAAACAGATATTTACATATGAACACACACACACGCACGCACCCACACACACACACACACACACACACACACACACAGATATCATATATACATGCAAAAGTTTTTTTTACGTTTAATTAGGTTTAATCAAAAATTTCCATATAAACAGAACTACACCGCACTACACACACACACACACACACACACACACACACACACACACACACACACACACACACACACACACAAAAGTACACACATCCTTTACTTAAGTAGAAGTACAGATCCTTATGTTTTAAAATACTCGGGTAAAAGTTGAAGTACTGATTATACTTTTTTACTCAAGTGAAAGTAAAGAAGTTTTGGCTCAGACATGTACTTAAGTAAAAGTAGTTATTACTTCTACCTGTTTTAGCTGTTAACTGGACCTCACATCATATTAGATAGATCAGTAGATAGATGTGATAGCCTAGTGGGTTAATGTCAGGGTCCCCACGATAATGAGTTTGAGAGTTCGATTCCTGGTCGAGCTGGTTGCTGTGTTGGTAAATAAAACTTCTGGACCTTGTCCACTTTGAAAACATTTCAATTCTGTCCTTTCTGTGTTGTATTGATTTCCTGGTCTTTAATGAAAGATAACCCCACCAAAAAGCACTTCTGTGGTAGCTCAGTGGGTTAAGGCTTGTGCCTGAATATGGTCCTTAATATAGTCAACGCTGGTGATAAGGTTTCAAAGCCAGTCCTACATGCCTTCTTTCTTACTGCGCTGGCATGAAACAAATTCCTGATCCCTACATCTTCATATTCTTGTTTTGATGGGTTAAAAAAAAAGATAGACCTGCTCTAAACAAGCGTCCCAGCTTGTCCTTCCTGATGGTTCAGTGGGTAAATGCTGGTACCCTGCTAATGTCGTGAATAAGGGTTCAAATCCTGCATTGTCCCTGCTTGCATGATGTGGGTTTACTTCCTAAGTCTGTCTTTAACATTATATTCTTGTGTTGACAGTTTAAAGGTAGATAGACCTGCTCTAAACATACTTCCTGGCCTGTCTTCCCTGATGGTTCAGTGGGTTAAATCAGGTGTTGTGCTTTTGGTGGGGTTCAGGGTTCGAATCCTGCTTTCTGCCTGCCAGTCACGATCAGGATTCACTTTCTACATTTTTCTTTAGCGATATATTTTTGTTTTTAATGGGTTGAAAAGAAAGATAGACCTGCTCTAAACAAGCTTCCTAGCCTGTCCTTACCGATGGGTCAATGGGTTAATGTTAGTGGCTCGCTGGTGGTGGGATCAGGGTTCGAATCCTGCTATTTTCCGGCTATTTACAACTTGTGCTACTTACATCTGTATTCGCTTCCTACATCTTTCTTTAGCGTTAAATTCTTGTGTTGATGGTTTGAAAAGAAAGATAGGCCTGCTCTAATCAAGCTTCCCATCCTGTTTTTTCCTGATGGCTTAGTGGGTTAAGGCTGGTTCTTTGCTAATGTTGGCGGTCAGGGTTCAAACCTGGCTTTCTGTCTGCTAGTCATGAGGTAGGTTAAATTCCTGATTCCTACATCTTCATATTCTTGTTTTGATGGGTTAAAAAAAGATAGACCTGCTCTAAACAAGCTTCTCAGCATGTCCTTCCTGATGGTTCAGTGGGTAAATGCTGGTACCCTGCTAATGGTGTGAATCAGGGTTCAAATCCTGCATTGTCCCTGCTTGTCATGATATAGGTTTACTTCCTAAGTCTGTCTTTAGCATTATATTCTTGTGTTGATGGTTTAGCATTATATTCTTGTGGTAATGGTTTGAAAAAAAAAGATAGACCTGCTCTAAACAATCATTGCCTCCTGCCCTTCCTGATGGTTCAGTGGGTTAAGACTGGTATTTTGCTATTGGTGGAGTTCAGGGTTCGAATCCTGCTTTCTGTGTTTCTTTCTGGTCTGAATTTCTTGCTTTGAAGCATGAAACGAAGGATAAACCCCCCAAAAAAAGAAGGTGAGTTGTGGGACTTGATGGCTTTGTGGTAAAAGCCTGGCCTCTGTGCTCAGAGGTTGCTGGTTCAAATCTGGCTTGTCCCCACACTGGGTAAGTTGTGTGGAAGTTAGTGGGTGGTGAGCAATGGAGTGGGTGATTGTGAGCAAAGGCTGTGCAGACCTGCTGGGTTATAGCCTAAGACACAGAAGAGAATAAAAGGTTTTGTATTTTTTGGGGTGGAGGAGAGAAGGGGGAATAAAATTTTTCTCTGGAGCCTATCTTGAAACTTTTTGCATGTTTTTGCTTCATAACCCCCTGTTTTCACCTTCTCAGATGCCAGGGGGGCAGAGATGCCTGTATATTGCCCCCCTGGTTCAGGATACGCCCTCTGAAACCATCCACATCTGACCTTTCACGCAGCCATTTCTGACACCTTCATCACAATGGTCACTGGAACCTTGTGCACTCTTAACTTTGAGCCCTGGCTGGGGTTTGAACCGGCAACCTCTCAACCCAGAGGTAAAGCTCTTCCAATTGAGCCACAGGATCTCTTGCATATACCTGATATTTAGGACCTTTTTTGGTTTGTTTATAAAACTTTTTAAACAATTTAAAGGAAAGCAAAGGGGTAGGATTCGAACCGGGTGAGTCAGATAGCAGAAGCTGCATCAATTACCACTACACTACCACAGGGATGGCAAACAAGGCTTTGTTATTGGACTCTTGGTTTTTCTAGAGTTAAGCGACCACTGTTTTCTCTTAAATCATGATGGTAGAGGGTCAAAACTTCTCCTTCCTGTACATTCTCTCAGTTATTTGAAGTCTATGAGAAGTGACTCAGGTACAAGAACCACATCTCCAACACCTGCACCACTGATATACCATGATTTACCAGCAACCAATTTTAATGACCTTTTATTGTTCTGTTTTTAAAAACTTCTTATAATGTTTAATATGCAACTAGAGGTAAGAATCGAACCAGGAAAGTCTTTCATCGTAGATCGCTAATGGCATTAATTCAAAACTCAAAAGTTTGTTAGACGTGTAAATAAGCAGGAAAGACAGAGACAAAGACAAAGAGACACAGACACAGCTTTAGAAAGAGTGAGAAACAATTTGAGAGACAGCAAGTGAGAAACATATACAGTGAAACAGAGACATTTACTAAAAGAGACACAGAGACAATTAGATAGAGTAAATAGAGAGACAACGATAGCGAGATATAGCCACTTCCTGTTGGAAGTGTTTATCCCGAGCGACTCTTAATGATCTCATTTACTAAATGAGCAGTAGTGAGTTAAGGGCTTGCTCAGGTGCCCAAAACTGGCAGCTTGGAGGTGTTAAACATGTATCATATTTACAGCATGTGATATGTATGTAAGCATATGTACAGTGATTAAATATAAAGGCTATATCAGTGCAGAGATGTGTGGACATCATTAAGAGCCTTTGCTATGTTTCCACACGGACAGGGGATACCGGAGAAACTGCACCTCTTCAAGTCAAATCAGGAAGCTTATATATAGAAAATTATAGACATTTTACAGATTTGAATGATGTATTGTTTTTATCTGTACGATCAATAAAGACAGTAATTTAAGTTTGTGTCGCCATTATGAGGGAAAAACCCACAAAACGCCACCCAGAGGGTTAATTGTGTGAATCATGGCGGATTTGGTGTTTGATTTGAGACTTGGCGCAGAAATAAAACAAAAGTTTACTGATTAAAAATATTTTTATCTGGAGTTTATTTATTTATTTTATATCTAAGAAAGGACGTCGTGGATAAACGTATTTTTTTCCAAAGGTTTTAATTTCGCTTTTTATTTAGTTATTTATTTATGTATTTACATTTTCTATAAAAATGGTGAAACCATTAAAATAATTTTAATTTTGACAGCCAAATATACATATACATACATACATACATACATATATACATACATACATATATATATATATATATATATATATATATATATATATATATATATATATATATATATATACAGTGAGGAAAATAAGTATTTGAACACCCTGCTATTTTGCAAGTTCTCCCACTTAGAAATAATGGAGGGGTCTGAAATTGTCATTGTAGGTGCATGTCCACTGTGAAAGACATAATCTAAAAAAAAAAATCCAGAAATCACAATGTATGATTTTTTACTATTTATTTGTATGATACAGCTGCAAATAAGTATTTGAACACCTGGGAAAGTCAATGTTAATATTTGGTACAGTAGCCTTTGTTTGCAACTACAGAGGTCAAACGTTTCCTGTAGTTTTTCACCAGGTTTGCACACACTGCAGGAGGGATTTTGGCCCACTCCTCCACACAGATCTTCTCTAGATCACTCAGGTTTCTGGCCTGTCGCTGAGAAACACAGAGTTTGAGCTCCCTTCAAAGATTCTCTATTGGGTTTAGGTCTGGAGACTGGCTAGGCCACGCCAGAACCTTCATATGCTTCTTACAGAGCCACTCCTTGGTTATCCTGGCTGTGTGCTTCGGGTCATTGTCATGTTGGAAGACCCAGCCTCGACCCATCTTCAATGCTCTAACTGAGGGAAGGAAGTTGTTCCCCAAAATCTCACAACACATGGCCCCGGTCATCCTCTCCTTAATACAGTGCAGTCGCCCTGTCCCATGTGCAGAAAAACACCCCCAAAGCATGATGCTACCACCCCCATGCTTCACAGTAGGGATGGTGTTCTTGGGATGGTACTCATCATTCTTCTTCCTCAAAACACGTTTAGTGGAATTATGACCCAAAAGTTTTATTTTGGTCTCATCTGACCACAT